>NC_070585.1:17246744-17486833 GCF_027409825.1 Scomber japonicus | reverse complement strand
ACACAATGCCCTCACGGTGCTTGATTTTATAAATTTTTCATTCAGGCCGCCCCTCTGGCCCCTTGTAGCAAGTTTTGGGACAATCCCCCACCCTTCCCATTTTTGACTTTTTCGACACTACCGACCCTGTCATTTTTTTCAATTTTTGCCCCCTATGGAAAATCCTTCACAATTTTCACACAATGCCTTCACGGTGCTTGATTTTACACATTTTTCATTCAGGCCGCCCCTCTGGCCCCTTGTAGCAAATTTTGGGACAATCCCCCACCCTTCCCATTTTTGACTTTTTCGACACTACCGACCCTGTCATTTTTTTCAATTTTTGCCCGCTTTGGAAAATCCTTGACAATTTTCACACAATGCCCTCACGGTGCTTGATTTTACACATTTTTCATTCAGGCCGCCCCTCTGGCCCCTTGTAGCAAGTTTTGGGACAATCCCCCACCCTTCCCATTTTTGACTTTTTCGACACTACCGGCCCTGTCATTTTTTTCAATTTTTGCCCGCTTTGGAAAATCCTTCACAATTTTCACACAATGCCCTCACGGTGCTTGATTTTACACATTTTTCATTCAGGCCGCCCCTCTGGCCCCTTGTAGCAAGTTTTGGGACAATCCCCCACCCTTCCCATTTTTGACTTTTTCGACACTACCGGCCCTGTCATTTTTTTCCATTTTTGGCCGCTTTGGAAAATCCTTCACAATTTTCACACAATGCCCTCACGGTGCTTGATTTTACACATTTTTCATTCAGGCCGCCCCTGTGGCCCCTTGTAGCAAGTTTTGGGACAATCCCCCACCCTTCCCATTTTTTACTTTTTCGACACTACCGGCCCTGTCATTTTTTTCAATTTTTGGCCGCTTTGGAAAATCCTTGACAATTTTCACACAATGCCTTCACGGTGCTTGATTTTACACATTTTTCATTCAGGCCGCCCCTCTGGCCCCTTGTAGCAAGTTTTGGGACAATCCCCCACCCTTCCCATTTTTTACTTTTTCGACACTACCGGCCCTGTCATTTTTTTCAATTTTTGGCCGCTTTGGAAAATCCTTCACAATTTTCACAGAATGCCCTCACGGTGCGTGATTTTACACATTTTTCATTCAGGCCGCCCCTCTGGCCCCTTGTAGCAAGTTTTGGGACAATCCCCCACCCTTCCCATTTTTTACTTTTTCAACACTACCCGCCCTGTCATTTTTTCAATTTTTGCCCGCTTTGGAAAATCCTTGACAATTTTCACACAATGCCTTCACGGTGCTTGATTTTACACATTTTTCATTCAGGCCGCCCCTCTGGCCCCTTGTAGCAAGTTTTGGGACAATCCCCCACCCTTCCCATTTTTTACTTTTTCAACACTACCGGCCCTGTCATTTTTTTCAATTTTTGCCCGCTTAGGAAAATCCTTCACAATTTTCACACAATGCCCTCACGGTGCTTGATTTGACACATTTTTCATTCAGGCCGCCCCTCTGGCCCCTTGTAGCAAGTTTTGGGACAATCCCCCACCCTTCCCATTTTTGACTTTTTCGACACTACCGGCCCTGTCATTTTTTTCCATTTTTGGCCGCTTTGGAAAATCCTTCACAATTTTCACACAATGCCCTCACGGTGCTTGATTTTACACATTTTTCATTCAGGCCGCCCCTGTGGCCCCTTGTAGCAAGTTTTGGGACAATCCCCCACCCTTCCCATTTTTGACTTTTTCGACACTACCGGCCCTGTCATTTTTTTCAATTTTTGGCCGCTTTGGAAAATCCTTCACAATTTTCACAGAATGCCCTCACGGTGCGTGATTTTACACATTTTTCATTCAGGCCGCCCCTCTGGCCCCTTGTAGCAAGTTTTGGGACAATCCCCCACCCTTCCCATTTTTTACTTTTTCGACACTACCGACCCTGTCATTTTTTTCAATTTTTGCCCGCTTTGGAAAATCCTTGACAATTTTCACACAATGCCTTCACGGTTCTTGATTTTACACATTTTTCATTCAGGCCGCCCCTCTGGCCCCTTGTAGCAAGTTTTGGGACAATCCCCCACCCTTCCCATTTTTGACTTTTTCGACACTACCGGCCCTGTCATTTTTTTCAATTTTTGGCCGCTTTGGAAAATCCTTCACAATTTTCACAGAATGCCCTCACGGTGCGTGATTTTACACATTTTTCATTCAGGCCGCCCCTCTGGCCCCTTGTAGCAAGTTTTGGGACAATCCCCCACCCTTCCCATTTTTTACTTTTTCAACACTACCCGCCCTGTCATTTTTTTCAATTTTTGCCCGCTTTGGAAAATCCTTGACAATTTTCACACAATGCCTTCACGGTGCTTGATTTTACACATTTTTCATTCAGGCCGCCCCTCTGGCCCCTTGTAGCAAGTTTTGGGACAATCCCCCACCCTTCCCATTTTTTACTTTTTCAACACTACCGGCCCTGTCATTTTTTTCAATTTTTGCCCGCTTAGGAAAATCCTTCACAATTTTCACACAATGCCCTCACGGTGCTTGATTTTACACATTTTTCATTCAGGCCGCCCCTCTGGCCCCTTGTAGCAAGTTTTGGGACAATCCCCCACCCTTCCCATTTTTGACTTTTTCGACACTACCGGCCCTGTCATTTTTTTCAATTTTTGGCCGCTTTGGAAAATCCTTGACAATTTTCACACAATGCCTTCACGGTGCTTGATTTTACACATTTTTCATTCAGGCCGCCCCTCTGGCCCCTTGTAGCAAGTTTTGGGACAATCCCCCACCCTTCCCATTTTTGACTTTTTCGACACTACCGGCCCTGTCATTTTTTTCAATTTTTGGCCGCTTTGGAAAATCCTTCACAATTTTCACAGAATGCCCTCACGGTGCGTGATTTTACACATTTTTCATTCAGGCCGCCCCTCTGGCCCCTTGTAGCAAGTTTTGGGACAATCCCCCACCCTTCCCATTTTTTACTTTTTCAACACTACCCGCCCTGTCATTTTTTTCAATTTTTGCCCGCTTTGGAAAATCCTTGACAATTTTCACACAATGCCTTCACGGTGCTTGATTTTACACATTTTTCATTCAGGCCGCCCCTCTGGCCCCTTGTAGCAAGTTTTGGGACAATCCCCCACCCTTCCCATTTTTTACTTTTTCAACACTACCGGCCCTGTCATTTTTTTCAATTTTTGCCCGCTTAGGAAAATCCTTCACAATTTTCACACAATGCCCTCACGGTGCTTGATTTTACACATTTTTCATTCAGGCCGCCCCTCTGGCCCCTTGTAGCAAGTTTTGGGACAATCCCCCACCCTTCCCATTTTGACTTTTTCGACACTACCGGCCCTGTCATTTTTTTCCATTTTTGGCCGCTTTGGAAAATCCTTCACAATTTTCACACAATGCCCTCACGGTGCTTGATTTTACACATTTTTCATTCAGGCCGCCCCTGTGGCCCCTTGTAGCAAGTTTTGGGACAATCCCCCACCCTTCCCATTTTTTACTTTTTCAACACTACCGGCCCTGTCATTTTTTTCAATTTTTGCCCGCTTAGGAAAATCCTTCACAATTTTCACACAATGCCCTCACGGTGCTTGATTTTACACATTTTTCATTCAGGCCGCCCCTCTGGCCCCTTGTAGCAAGTTTTGGGACAATCCCCCACCCTTCCCATTTTTGACTTTTTCGACACTACCGGCCCTGTCATTTTTTTCCATTTTTGGCCGCTTTGGAAAATCCTTCACAATTTTCACACAATGCCCTCACGGTGCTTGATTTTACACATTTTTCATTCAGGCCGCCCCTGTGGCCCCTTGTAGCAAGTTTTGGGACAATCCCCCACCCTTCCCATTTTTGACTTTTTTGACACTACCGGCCCTGTCATTTTTTTCCATTTTTGGCCGCTTTGGAAAATCCTTCACAATTTTCACAGAATGCCCTCACGGTGCGTGATTTTACACATTTTTCATTCAGGCCGCCCCTCTGGCCCCTTGTAGCAAGTTTTGGGACAATCCCCCACCCTTCCCATTTTTTACTTTTTCGACACTACCGACCCTGTCATTTTTTTCAATTTTTGCCCGCTTTGGAAAATCCTTGACAATTTTCACACAATGCCTTCACGGTGCTTGATTTTACACATTTTTCATTCAGGCCGCCCCTCTGGCCCCTTGTAGCAAGTTTTGGGACAATCCCCCACCCTTCCCATTTTTGAATTTTTCGACACTACCGGCCCTGTCATTTTTTTCAATTTTTCCCGCTTAGGAAAATCCTTGACAATTTTCACACAATGCCTTCACGGTGCTTGATTTTACACATTTTTCATTCAGGCCGCCCCTCTGGCCCCTTGTAGCAAGTTTTGGGACAATCCCCCACCCTTCCCATTTTTTACTTTTTCGACACTACCGGCCCTGTCATTTTTTTCCATTTTTGGCCGCTTTGGAAAATCCTTCACAATTTTCACACAATGCCCTCACGGTGCTTTGTTTTTACACATTTTTCATTCAGGCCGCCCCTGTGGCCCCTTGTAGCAAGTTTTGGGACAATCCCCCACCCTTCCCATTTTTGACTTTTTCGACACTACCGGCCCTGTCATTTTTTTCAATTTTTCCCGCTTAGGAAAATCCTTGACAATTTTCACACAATGCCTTCACGGTGCTTGATTTTACACATTTTTCATTCAGGCCGCCCCTCTGGCCCCTTGTAGCAAGTTTTGGGACAATCCCCCACCCTTCCCATTTTTGACTTTTTCGACACTACCGACCCTGTCGTTTTTTTCAATTTTTGGCCGCTTTGGAAAATCCTTCATAATTTTCACACAATGCCCTCACGGTGCTTGATTTTATAAATTTTTCATTCAGGCCGCCCCTCTGGCCCCTTGTAGCAAGTTTTGGGACAATCCCCCACCCTTCCCATTTTTTACTTTTTCAACACTACCGGCCCTGTCGTTTTTTTCAATTTTTGCCCGCTTAGGAAAATCCTTCACAATTTTCACACAATGCCCTCACGGTGCTTGATTTTACACATTTTTCATTCAGGCCGCCCCTCTGGCCCCTTGTAGCAAGTTTTGGGACAATCCCCCACCCTTCCCATTTTTGACTTTTTCGACACTACCGGCCCTGTCATTTTTTTCCATTTTTGGCCGCTTTGGAAAATCCTTCACAATTTTCACACAATGCCCTCACGGTGCTTGATTTTACACATTTTTCATTCAGGCCGCCCCTGTGGCCCCTTGTAGCAAGTTTTGGGACAATCCCCCACCCTTCCCATTTTTGACTTTTTCGACACTACCGGCCCTGTCATTTTTTTCAATTTTTGGCCGCTTTGGAAAATCCTTCACAATTTTCACAGAATGCCCTCACGGTGCGTGATTTTACACATTTTTCATTCAGGCCGCCCCTCTGGCCCCTTGTAGCAAGTTTTGGGACAATCCCCCACCCTTCCCATTTTTTACTTTTTCGACACTACCGACCCTGTCATTTTTTTCAATTTTTGCCCGCTTTGGAAAATCCTTGACAATTTTCACACAATGCCTTCACGGTGCTTGATTTTACACATTTTTCATTCAGGCCGCCCCTCTGGCCCCTTGTAGCAAGTTTTGGGACAATCCCCCACCCTTCCCATTTTTGACTTTTTCGACACTACCGGCCCTGTCATTTTTTTCAATTTTTGGCCGCTTTGGAAAATCCTTCACAATTTTCACAGAATGCCCTCACGGTGCGTGATTTTACACATTTTTCATTCAGGCCGCCCCTCTGGCCCCTTTGTAGCAAGTTTTGGGACAATCCCCCACCCTTCCCATTTTTTACTTTTTCAACACTACCCGCCCTGTCATTTTTTTCAATTTTTGCCCGCTTTGGAAAATCCTTGACAATTTTCACACAATGCCCTCACGGTGCTTGATTTTACACATTTTTCATTCAGGCCGCCCCTCTGGCCTCTTGTAGCAAGTTTTGGGACAATCCCCCACCCTTCCCATTTTTGACTTTTTCGACACTACCGGCCCTGTCATTTTTTTCCATTTTTGGCCGCTTTGGAAAATCCTTCACAATTTTCACACAATGCCCTCACGGTGCTTGATTTTACACATTTTTCATTCAGGCCGCCCCTGTGGCCCCTTGTAGCAAGTTTTGGGACAATCCCCCACCCTTCCCATTTTTTACTTTTTCGACACTACCGGCCCTGTCATTTTTTTCAATTTTTGGCCGCTTTGGAAAATCCTTGACAATTTTCACACAATGCCTTCACGGTGCTTGATTTTACACATTTTTCATTCAGGCCGCCCCTCTGGCCCCTTGTAGCAAGTTTTGGGACAATCCCCCACCCTTCCCATTTTTGACTTTTTCGACACTACCGGCCCTGTCATTTTTTTTCAATTTTTGGCCGCTTTGGAAAATCCTTCACAATTTTCACAGAATGCCCTCACGGTGCGTGATTTTACACATTTTTCATTCAGGCCGCCCCTCTGGCCCCTTGTAGCAAGTTTTGGGACAATCCCCCACCCTTCCCATTTTTTACTTTTTCAACACTACCCGCCCTGTCATTTTTTTCAATTTTTGCCCGCTTTGGAAAATCCTTGACAATTTTCACACAATGCCTTCACGGTGCTTGATTTTACACATTTTTCATTCAGGCCGCCCCTCTGGCCCCTTGTAGCAAGTTTTGGGACAATCCCCCACCCTTCCCATTTTTTACTTTTTCAACACTACCGGCCCTGTCATTTTTTTCAATTTTTGCCCGCTTAGGAAAATCCTTCACAATTTTCACACAATGCCCTCACGGTGCTTGATTTTACACATTTTTCATTCAGGCCGCCCCTCTGGCCCCTTGTAGCAAGTTTTGGGACAATCCCCCACCCTTCCCATTTTTGACTTTTTCGACACTACCGGCCCTGTCATTTTTTTCCATTTTTGGCCGCTTTGGAAAATCCTTCACAATTTTCACACAATGCCCTCACGGTGCTTGATTTTACACATTTTTCATTCAGGCCGCCCCTGTGGCCCCTTGTAGCAAGTTTTGGGACAATCCCCCACCCTTCCCATTTTTTACTTTTTCAACACTACCGGCCCTGTCATTTTTTTCAATTTTTGCCCGCTTAGGAAAATCCTTCACAATTTTCACACAATGCCCTCACGGTGCTTGATTTTACACATTTTTCATTCAGGCCGCCCCTCTGGCCCCTTGTAGCAAGTTTTGGGACAATCCCCCACCCTTCCCATTTTTGACTTTTTCGACACTACCGGCCCTGTCATTTTTTTCCATTTTTGGCCGCTTTGGAAAATCCTTCACAATTTTCACACAATGCCCTCACGGTGCTTGATTTTACACATTTTTCATTCAGGCCGCCCCTGTGGCCCCTTGTAGCAAGTTTTGGGACAATCCCCCACCCTTCCCATTTTTGACTTTTTCGACACTACCGGCCCTGTCATTTTTTTCAATTTTTGGCCGCTTTGGAAAATCCTTCACAATTTTCACAGAATGCCCTCACGGTGCGTGATTTTACACATTTTTCATTCAGGCCGCCCCTCTGGCCCCTTGTAGCAAGTTTTGGGACAATCCCCCACCCTTCCCATTTTTGACTTTTTCGACACTACCGACCCTGTCATTTTTTTCAATTTTTGCCCGCTTTGGAAAATCCTTGACAATTTTCACACAATGCCTTCACGGTGCTTGATTTTACACATTTTTCATTCAGGCCGCCCCTCTGGCCCCTTGTAGCAAGTTTTGGGACAATCCCCCACCCTTCCTATTTTTGACTTTTTCGACACTACCGGCCCTGTCATTTTTTTCAATTTTTCCCGCTTAGGAAAATCCTTGACAATTTTCACACAATGCCTTCACGGTGCTTGATTTTACACATTTTTCATTCAGGCCGCCCCTCTGGCCCCTTGTAGCAAGTTTTGGGACAATCCCCCACCCTTCCCATTTTTGACTTTTTCGACACTACCGGCCCTGTCATTTTTTTCAATTTTTGGCCGCTTTGGAAAATCCTTCACAATTTTCACAGAATGCCCTCACGGTGCGTGATTTTACACATTTTTCATTCAGGCCGCCCCTCTGGCCCCTTGTAGCAAGTTTTGGGACAATCCCCCACCCTTCCCATTTTTGACTTTTTCGACACTACCGACCCTGTCATTTTTTTCAATTTTTGCCCCCTATGGAAAATCCTTCACAATTTTCACACAATGCCTTCACGGTGCTTGATTTTACACATTTTTCATTCAGGCCGCCCCTCTGGCCCCTTGTAGCAAATTTTGGGACAATCCCCCACCCTTCCCATTTTTGACTTTTTCGACACTACCGACCCTGTCATTTTTTTCAATTTTTGCCCGCTTTGGAAAATCCTTGACAATTTTCACACAATGCCCTCACGGTGCTTGATTTTACACATTTTTCATTCAGGCCGCCCCTGTGGCCCCTTGTAGCAAGTTTTGGGACAATCCCCCACCCTTCCCATTTTTGACTTTTTCGACACTACCGGCCCTGTCATTTTTTTCAATTTTTGGCCGCTTTGGAAAATCCTTCACAATTTTCACAGAATGCCCTCACGGTGCGTGATTTTACACATTTTTCATTCAGGCCGCCCCTCTGGCCCCTTGTAGCAAGTTTTGGGACAATCCCCCACCCTTCCCATTTTTTACGTTTTCGACACTACCGACCCTGTCATTTTTTTCAATTTTTGCCCGCTTTGGAAAATCCTTGACAATTTTCACACAATGCCTTCACGGTGCTTGATTTTACACATTTTTCATTCAGGCCGCCCCTCTGGCCCCTTGTAGCAAGTTTTGGGACAATCCCCCACCCTTCCCATTTTTGACTTTTTCGACACTACCGGCCCTGTCATTTTTTTCAATTTTTGGCCGCTTTGGAAAATCCTTCACAATTTTCACACAATGCCCTCACGGTGCGTGATTTTACACATTTTTCATTCAGGCCGCCCCTCTGGCCCCTTGTAGCAAGTTTTGGGACAATCCCCCACCCTTCCCATTTTTTACGTTTTCGACACTACCGACCCTGTCATTTTTTTCAATTTTTGCCCGCTTTGGAAAATCCTTGACAATTTTCACACAATGCCTTCACGGTGCTTGATTTTACACATTTTTCATTCAGGCCGCCCCTCTGGCCCCTTGTAGCAAGTTTTGGGACAATCCCCCACCCTTCCCATTTTTGACTTTTTCGACACTACCGGCCCTGTCATTTTTTTCAATTTTTGGCCGCTTTGGAAAATCCTTCACAATTTTCACAGAATGCCCTCACGGTGCGTGATTTTACACATTTTTCATTCAGGCCGCCCCTCTGGCCCCTTGTAGCAAGTTTTGGGACAATCCCCCACCCTTCCCATTTTTTACTTTTTCAACACTACCCGCCCTGTCATTTTTTTCAATTTTTGCCCGCTTTGGAAAATCCTTGACAATTTTCACACAATGCCTTCACGGTGCTTGATTTTACACATTTTTCATTCAGGCCGCCCCTCTGGCCCCTTGTAGCAAGTTTTGGGACAATCCCCCACCCTTCCCATTTTTTACTTTTTCAACACTACCGGCCCTGTCATTTTTTTCAATTTTTGCCCGCTTAGGAAAATCCTTCACAATTTTCACACAATGCCCTCACGGTGCTTGATTTTACACATTTTTCATTTAGGCCGCCCCTCTGGCCCCTTGTAGCAAGTTTTGGGACAATCCCCCACCCTTCCCATTTTTGACTTTTTCGACACTACCGGCCCTGTCATTTTTTTCCATTTTTGGCCGCTTTGGAAAATCCTTCACAATTTTCACACAATGCCCTCACGGTGCTTGATTTTACACATTTTTCATTCAGGCCGCCCCTGTGGCCCCTTGTAGCAAGTTTTGGGACAATCCCCCACCCTTCCCATTTTTTACTTTTTCGACACTACCGGCCCTGTCATTTTTTTCAATTTTTGGCCGCTTTGGAAAATCCTTGACAATTTTCACACAATCCCTTCATGGTGCTTGATTTTACACATTTTTCATTCAGGCCGCCCCTCTGGCCCCTTGTAGCAAGTTTTGGGACAATCCCCCACCCTTCCCATTTTTTACTTTTTCGACACTACCGGCCCTGTCATTTTTTTCCATTTTTGGCCGCTTTGGAAAATCCTTCACAATTTTCACACAATGCCCTCACGGTGCTTGATTTTACACATTTTTCATTCAGGCCGCCCCTGTGGCCCCTTGTAGCAAGTTTTGGGACAATCCCCCACCCTTCCCATTTTTGAATTTTTCGACACTACCGGCCCTGTCATTTTTTTCAATTTTTGGCCGCTTTGGAAAATCCTTGACAATTTTCACACAATCCCTTCACGGTGCTTGATTTTACACATTTTTCATTCAGGCCGCCCCTCTGGCCCCTTGTAGCAAGTTTTGGGACAATCCCCCACCCTTCCCATTTTTTACTTTTTCGACACTACCGGCCCTGTCATTTTTTTCCATTTTTGGCCGCTTTGGAAAATCCTTCACAATTTTCACACAATGCCTTCACAGTGCTTGATTTTACACACTTTTAATTCAGGCCGCCCCTCTGGCCCCTTGTAGCAAGTTTTGGGACAATCCCCCACCCTTCCCATTTTTGACTTTTTCGACACTACCGGCCCTGTCGTTTTTTTCAATTTTTGGCCGCTTTGGAAAATCCTTCATAACTTTCACACAATGCCCTCACGGTGCTTGATTTTATAAATTTTTCATTCAGGCCGCCCCTCTGGCCCCTTGTAGCAAGTTTTGGGACAATCCCCTACCCTTCCCTATTTTTGACTTTTTCGACACTACCGGCCCTGTCATTTTTTTCAATTTTTGCCCGCTTTGGAAAATCCTTGACAATTTTCACACAATGCCTTCACGGTGCTTGATTTTACACATTTTTCATTCAGGCCGCCCCTCTGGCCCCTTGTAGCAAGTTTTGGGACAATCCCCCACCCTTCCCATTTTTGACTTTTTCAACACTACCGGCCCTGTCATTTTTTTCAATTTTTGCCCGCTTTGGAAAATCCTTGACAATTTTCACACAATGCCTTCACGGTGCTTGATTTTACACATTTTTCATTCAGGCCGCCCCTCTGGCCCCTTGTAGCAAGTTTTGGGACAATCCCCCACCCTTCCCATTTTTGACTTTTTCGACACTACCGGCCCTGTCGTTTTTTTCAATTTTTGCCCGCTTTGGAATATCCTTGACAATTTTCACACAATGCCCTCACGGTGCTTGACTTTACACATTTTTCATTCAGGCCGCCCCTCTGGCCCCTTGTAGCAAGTTTTGGGACAATCCCCCACCCTTCCTATTTTTGACTTTTTCGACACTACCGACCCTGTCATTTTTTTCAGTTTTTGCCCCCTATGGAAAATCCTTGACAATTTTCACACAATGCCTTCACGGTGCTTGATTTTACACATTTTTCATTCAGGCCGCCCCTCTGGCCCCTTGTAGCAAGTTTTGGGACAATCCCCCACCCTTCCCATTTTTGACTTTTTCGACACTACCGGCCCTGTCATTTTTTTCAATTTTTACCCCTATAGAAAATCCTTGACAATTTTCACACAATGCCTTCACGGTCCTTGATTTTACACATTTTTCAATCAGCCCGCCCCTCTGGCCCCTTGTAGCAAGTTTTGGGACAATCCCCCACCCTTCCCATTTTTGACTTTTTCGACACTATCGGCCCTGTCATCTTTTTCAATTTTTGGCCGCTTTGGAAAATCCTTCACAATTTTCACACAATGCCCTCACGGTGCTTGATTTTACACATTTTTCATTCAGGCCGCCCCTCTGGCCCCTTGTAGCAAGTTTTGGGACAATCCCCCACCCTTCCCATTTTTGACTTTTTCGACACTACCGGCCCTGTCGTTTTTTTCAATTTTTGCCCGCTTTGGAAAATCCTTGACAATTTTCACACAATGCCCTCACGGTGCTTGATTTTACACATTTTTCATTCAGGCCGCCCCTCTGGCCCCTTGTAGCAAGTTTTGGGACAATCCCCTACCCTTCCCTATTTTTGACTTTTTCGACACTACCGGCCCTGTCATTTTTTTAAATTTTTGGCCGCTTTGGAAAATCCTTGACAATTTTCACACAATGCCTTCACGGTGCTTGATTTTACACATTTTTCATTCAGGCCGCCCCTCTGGCCCCTTGTAGCAAGTTTTGGGACAATCCCCCACCCTTCCCATTTTTGACTTTTTCGACACTACCGGCCCTGTCATTTTTTTCAATTTTTGCCCGCTTTGGAAAATCCTTGACAATTTTCACACAATGCCTTCACAGTGCTTGATTTTACACATTTTTCATTCAGGCCGCCCCTCTGGCCCCTTGTAGCAAGTTTTGGGACAATCCCCCACCCTTCCCATTTTTGACTTTTTCGACACTACCGGCCATGTCGTTTTTTTCAATTTTTGCCCGCTTTGGAAAATCCTTCACAATTTTCACACAATGCCCTCACGGTGCTTGATTTTACACATTTTTCATTCAGGCCGCCCCTCTGGCCCCTTGTAGCAAGTTTTGGGACAATCCCCCACCCTTCCCATTTTTGACTTTTTCGACACTACCGGCCCTGTCATTTTTTTCAATTTTTGCCCCCTATGGAAAATCCTTCACAATTTTCACACAATGCCCTCACGGTGCTTGATTTTACACATTTTTCATTCAGGCCGCCCCTCTGGCCCCTTGTAGCAAGTTTTGGGACAATCCCCCACCCTTCCCATTTTTGACTTTTTCGACACTACCGGCCATGTCGTTTTTTTCAATTTTTGCCCGCTTTGGAAAATCCTTCACAATTTTCACACAATGCCCTCACGGTGCTTGATTTTACACATTTTTCATTCAGGCCGCCCCTCTGGCCCCTTGTAGCAAGTTTTGGGACAATCCCCCACCCTTCCCATTTTTGACTTTTTCGACACTACCGGCCATGTCATTTTTTTCAATTTTTGCCCGCTTTGGAAAATCCTTCACAATTTTCACACAATGCCTTCACAGTGCTTGATTTTACACACTTTTAATTCAGGCCGCCCCTCTGGCCCCTTGTAGCAAGTTTTGGGACAATCCCCCACCCTTCCCATTTTTGACTTTTTCGACACTACCGGCCATGTAATTTTTTTCAATTTTTGCCCGCTTTGGAAAATCCTTCACAATTTTCACACAATGCCTTCACAGTGCTTGATTTTACACACTTTTAATTCAGGCCGCCCCTCTGGCCCCTTTTAGCAAGTTTTGGGACAATCCCCCACCCTTCCTATTTTTGACTTTTTCGACACTACCGGCCCTGTCATTTTTTTCAATTTTTGGCCGCTTTGGAAAATCCTTGACAATTTTCACACAATGCCCTCACGGTGCTTGATTTTACACATTTTTCATTCAGGCCGCCCCTCTGGCCCCTTGTAGCAAGTTTTGGGACAATCCCCCACCCTTCCCTATTTTTGACTTTTTCGACACTACCGGCCGTGTCATTCTTTAAAATTTTTGCCCGCTTTGGAAAATCCTTGACAATTTTCACACAATGCCTTCACGGTGCTTGATTTTACACATTTTTCATTCAGGCCGCCCCTCTGGCCCCTTGTAGCAAGTTTTGGGACAATCCCCCACCCTTCCTATTTTTGACTTTTTCGACACTACCGGCCCTGTCATTTTTTTCAATTTTTGCCCCCTATGGAAAATCCTTCACAATTTTCACACAATGTCTTCACGGTGCTTGATTTTACAAATTTTTCATTCAGGCCGCCCCTCTGGCCCCTTGTAGCAAGTTTTGGGACAATCCCCCACCCTTCCCATTTTTGACTTTTTCGACACTACCGGCCCTGTCATTTTTTTCCATTTTTGGCCGCTTTGGAAAATCCTTCACAATTTTCACACAATGCCCTCACGGTGCTTGATTTTACACATTTTTCATTCAGGCCGCCCCTCTGGCCCCTTGTAGCAAGTTTTGGGACAATCCCCCACCCTTCCCATTTTTGACTTTTTCGACACTACCGGCCATGTCGTTTTTTTCAATTTTTGCCCGCTTTGGAAAATCCTTCACAATTTTCACACAATGCCCTCACGGTGCTTGATTTTACACATTTTTCATTCAGGCCGCCCCTCTGGCCCCTTGTAGCAAGTTTTGGGACAATCCCCCACCCTTCCCATTTTTGACTTTTTCGACACTACCGGCCCTGTCATTTTTTTCAATTTTTGGCCGCTTTGGAAAATCCTTGACAATTTTCACACAATGCCCTCACGGTGCTTGATTTTACACATTTTTCATTCAGGCCGCCCCTCTGGCCCCTTGTAGCAAGTTTTGGGAAAATCCCCCACCCTTCCCTATTTTTGACTTTTTCGACACTACCGGCCCTGTCATTCTTTAAAATTTTTGCCCGCTTTGGAAAATCCTTGACAATTTTCACACAATGCCCTCACGGTGCTTGATTTTACACATTTTTCATTCAGGCCGCCCCTCTGGCCCCTTGTAGCAAGTTTTGGGACAATCCCCCACCCTTCCTATTTTTGACTTTTTCGACACTACCGGCCCTGTCATTTTTTTCAATTTTTGGCCGCTTTGGAAAATCCTTCACAATTTTCACACAATGCCCTCACGGTGCTTGATTTTACACATTTTTCATTCAGGCCGCCCCTCTGGCCCCTTGTAGCAAGTTTTGGGACAATCCCCCACCCTTCCCATTTTTGACTTTTTCGACACTACCGGCCATGTCATTTTTTTCAATTTTTGCCCGCTTTGGAAAATCCTTGACAATTTTCACACAATGCCCTCACGGTGCTTGATTTTACACATTTTTCATTCAGGCCGCCCCTCTGGCCCCTTGTAGCAAGTTTTGGGACAATCCCCCACCCTTCCCTATTTTTGACTTTTTCGACACTACCGGCCCTGTCATTTTTTAAAATTTTTGCCCGCTTTGGAAAATCCTTGACAATTTTCACACAATGCCTTCACGGTGCTTGATTTTACACATTTTTCATTCAGGCCGCCCCTCTGGCCCCTTGTAGCAAGTTTTGGGACAATCCCCCACCCTTCCCTATTTTTGACTTTTTCGACACTACCGGCCCTGTCATTTTTTTCAATTTTTGGCCGCTTTGGAAAATCCTTGACAATTTTCACACAATGCCTTCACAGTGCTTGAATTTACACATTTTTCATTCAGGCCGCCCCTCTGGCCCCTTGTAGCAAGTTTTGGGACAATCCCCCACCCTTCCCATTTTTGACTTTTTCGACACTACCGACCCTGTCATTTTTTTCAATTTTTGCCCGCTTTGGAAAATCCTTGACAATTTTCACACAATGCCTTCACGGTGCTTGATTTTACACATTTTTCATTCAGGCCGCCCCTCTGGCCCCTTGTAGCAAGTTTTGGGACAATCCCCCACCCTTCCCATTTTTGACTTTTTCGACACTACCGGCCATGTAATTTTTTTCAATTTTTGCCCGCTTTGGAAAATCCTTCACAATTTTCACACAATGCCTTCACAGTGCTTGATTTTACACACTTTTAATTCAGGCCGCCCCTCTGGCCCCTTGTAGCAAGTTTTGGGACAATCCCCCACCCTTCCTATTTTTGACTTTTTCGACACTACCGGCCCTGTCATTTTTTTCAATTTTTGCCCGCTTTGGAAAATCCTTGACAATTTTCACACAATGCCCTCACGGTGCTTGATTTTACACATTTTTCATTCAGGCCGCCCCTCTGGCCCCTTGTAGCAAGTTTTGGGACAATCCCCCACCCTTCCCTATTTTTGACTTTTTCGACACTACCGGCCCTGTCATTCTTTAAAATTTTTGCCCGCTTTGGAAAATCCTTGACAATTTTCACACAATGCCTTCACGGTGCTTGATTTTACACATTTTTCATTCAGGCCGCCCCTCTGGCCCCTTGTAGCAAGTTTTGGGACAATCCCCCACCCTTCCTATTTTTGACTTTTTCGACACTACCGGCCCTGTCATTTTTTTCAATTTTTGCCCCCTATGGAAAATCCTTCACAATTTTCACACAATGTCTTCACGGTGCTTGATTTTACAAATTTTTCATTCAGGCCGCCCCTGTGGCCCCTTGTAGCAAGTTTTGGGACAATCCCCCACCCTTCCCATTTTTGACTTTTTCGACACTACCGGCCCTGTCATTTTTTTCCATTTTTGGCCGCTTTGGAAAATCCTTCACAATTTTCACACAATGCCCTCACGGTGCTTGATTTTACACATTTTTCATTCAGGCCGCCCCTCTGGCCCCTTGTAGCAAGTTTTGGGACAATCCCCCACCCTTCCCATTTTTGACTTTTTCGACACTACCGGCCCTGTCATTTTTTTCAATTTTTGCCCCCTATGGAAAATCCTTCACAATTTTCACACAATGTCTTCACGGTGCTTGATATTACACATTTTTCATTCAGGCCGCCCCTCTGGCCCCTTGTAGCAAGTTTTGGGACAATCCCCCACCCTTCCCATTTTTGACTTTTTCGACACTACCGGCCATGTCATTTTTTTCAATTTTTGCCCGCTTTGGAAAATCCTTCACAATTTTCACACAATGCCTTCACAGTGCTTGATTTTACACACTTTTAATTCAGGCCGCCCCTCTGGCCCCTTGTAGCAAGTTTTGGGACAATCCCCCACCCTTCCTATTTTTGACTTTTTCGACACTACCGGCCCAGTCATTTTTTTCAATTTTTGGCCGCTTTGGAAAATCCTTGACAATTTTCACACAATGCCCTCACGGTGCTTGATTTTACACATTTTTCATTCAGGCCGCCCCTCTGGCCCCTTGTAGCAAGTTTTGGGACAATCCCCCACCCTTCCCTATTTTTGACTTTTTCGACACTACCGGCCCTGTCATTCTTTAAAATTTTTGCCCGCTTTGGAAAATCCTTGACAATTTTCACACAATGCCCTCACGGTGCTTGATTTTACACATTTTTCATTCAGGCCGCCCCTCTGGCCCCTTGTAGCAAGTTTTGGGACAATCCCCCACCCTTCCTATTTTTGACTTTTTCGACACTACCGGCCCTGTCATTTTTTTCAATTTTTGGCCGCTTTGGAAAATCCTTCACAATTTTCACACAATGCCCTCACGGTGCTTGATTTTACACATTTTTCATTCAGGCCGCCCCTCTGGCCCCTTGTAGCAAGTTTTGGGACAATCCCCCACCCTTCCCATTTTTGACTTTTTCGACACTACCGGCCATGTCATTTTTTTCAATTTTTGCCCGCTTTGGAAAATCCTTCACAATTTTCACACAATGCCTTCACAGTGCTTGATTTTACACACTTTTAATTCAGGCCGCCCCTCTGGCCCCTTGTAGCAAGTTTTGGGACAATCCCCTACCCTTCCCCATTTTTGACTTTTTCGACACTACCAGCCCTGTCATTTTTTTCAATTTTTGCCCCCTATGGAAAATCCTTCACAATTTTCACACAATGTCTTCACGGTGCTTGATTTTACACATTTTTCATTCAGGCCGCCCCTCTGGCCCCTTGTAGCAAGTTTTGGGACAATCCCCCACCCTTCCCATTTTTGACTTTTTCGACACTACCGGCCCTGTCATTCTTTAAAATTTTTGCCCGCTTTGGAAAATCCTTGACAATTTTCACACAATGCCTTCACGGTGCTTGATTTTACACATTTTTCATTCAGGCCGCCCCTCTGGCCCCTTGTAGCAAGTTTTGGGACAATCCCCCACCCTTCCTATTTTTGACTTTTTCGACACTACCGGCCCTGTCATTTTTTTCAATTTTTGCCCGCTTTGGAAAATCCTTGACAATTTTCACACAATGCCCTCACGGTGCTTGATTTTACACATTTTTCATTCAGGCCGCCCCTCTGGCCCCTTGTAGCAAGTTTTGGGACAATCCCCCACCCTTCCCATTTTTGACTTTTTCGACACTACCGGCCATGTCATTTTTTTCAATTTTTGCCCGCTTTGGAAAATCCTTCACAATTTTCACACAATGCCTTCACAGTGCTTGATTTTACACACTTTTAATTCAGGCCGCCCCTCTGGCCCCTTGTAGCAAGTTTTGGGACAATCCCCTACCCTTCCCCATTTTTGACTTTTTCGACACTACCAGCCCTGTCATTTTTTTCAATTTTTGCCCCCTATGGAAAATCCTTCACAATTTTCACACAATGTCTTCACGGTGCTTGATTTTACACATTTTTCATTCAGGCCGCCCCTCTGGCCCCTTGTAGCAAGTTTTGGGACAATCCCCCACCCTTCCCATTTTTGACTTTTTCGACACTACCGGCCCTGTCATTCTTTAAAATTTTTGCCCGCTTTGGAAAATCCTTGACAATTTTCACACAATGCCTTCACGGTGCTTGATTTTACACATTTTTCATTCAGGCCGCCCCTCTGGCCCCTTGTAGCAAGTTTTGGGACAATCCCCCACCCTTCCTATTTTTGACTTTTTCGACACTACCGGCCCTGTCATTTTTTTCAATTTTTGCCCCCTATGGAAAATCCTTCACAATTTTCACACAATGTTTTCACGGTGCTTGATTTTACAAATTTTTCATTCAGGCCGCCCCTCTGGCCCCTTGTAGCAAGTTTTGGGACAATCCCCCACCCTTCCCATTTTTGACTTTTTCGACACTACCAGCCCTGTCATTTTTTTCAATTTTTACCCCTATGGAAAATCCTTCACAATTTTCACACAATGCCTTCACGGTGCTTGATTTTACACATTTTTCAATCAGCCCGCCCCTCTGGCCCCTTGTAGCAAGTTTTGGGACAATCCCCCACCCTTCCCATTTTTGACTTTTTCGACACTACCGGCCCTGTCATCTTTTTCAATTTTTGCCCGCTTTGGAAAATCCTTGACAATTTTCACACAATGCCTTCACGGTGCTTGATTTTACACATTTTTCATTCAGGCCGCCCCTCTGGCCCCTTGTAGCAAGTTTTGGGACAATCCCCCACCCTTCCTATTTTTGACTTTTTCGACACTACCGGCCCTGTCATTTTTTTCAATTTTTGCCCCCTATGGAAAATCCTTCACAATTTTCACACAATGTCTTCATGGTGCTTGATATTACACATTTTTCATTCAGGCCGCCCCTCTGGCCCCTTGTAGCAAGTTTTGGGACAATCCCCCACCCTTCCCATTTTTGACTTTTTCGACACTACCGGCCCTGTCGTTTTTTTCAATTTTTGCCCGATTTGGAAAATCCTTCACAATTTTCACACAATGCCCTCACGGTGCTTGATTTTACACATTTTTCATTCAGGCCGCCCCTCTGGCCCCTTGTAGCAAGTTTTGGGACAATCCCCCACCCTTCCCATTTTTGACTTTTTCAACACTACCGGCCCTGTCATTTTTTTCAATTTTTGCCCGCTTTGGAAAATCCTTCACAATTTTCACACAATGCCCTCACGGTGCTTGATTTTACACATTTTTCATTCAGGCCGCCCCTCTGGCCCCTTGTAGCAAGTTTTGGGACAATCCCCCACCCTTCCTATTTTTGACTTTTTCGACACTACCGGCCCTGTCATTTTTTTCAATTTTTGCCCCCTATGGAAAATCCTTCACAATTTTCACACAATGTCTTCATGGTGCTTGATATTACACATTTTTCATTCAGGCCGCCCCTCTGGCCCCTTGTAGCAAGTTTTGGGACAATCCCCCACCCTTCCCATTTTTGACTTTTTCGACACTACCGGCCCTGTCGTTTTTTTCAATTTTTGCCCGATTTGGAAAATCCTTCACAATTTTCACACAATGCCCTCACGGTGCTTGATTTTACACATTTTTCATTCAGGCCGCCCCTCTGGCCCCTTGTAGCAAGTTTTGGGACAATCCCCCACCCTTCCCATTTTTGACTTTTTCAACACTACCGGCCCTGTCATTTTTTTCAATTTTTGCCCGCTTTGGAAAATCCTTCACAATTTTCACACAATGCCCTCACGGTGCTTGATTTTACACATTTTTCATTCAGGCCGCCCCTCTGGCCCCTTGTAGCAAGTTTTGGGACAATCCCCCACCCTTCCCATTTTTGACTTTTTCGACACTACCGGCCCTGTCATTTTTTTCAATTTTTGCCCGCTTTGGAAAATCCTTGACAATTTTCACACAATGCCTTCACAGTGCTTGATTTTACACATCTTTAATTCAGGCCGCCCCTCTGGCCCCTTGTAGCAAGTTTTGGGACAATCCCCCACCCTTCCCATTTTTGACTTTTTCGACACTACCGGCCCTGTCATTTTTTTCAATTTTTGCCCCCTATGGAAAATCCTTGACAATTTTCACACAATGCCTTCACGGTGCTTGATTTTACACATTTTTCATTCAGGCCGCCCCTCTGGCCCCTTGTAGCAAGTTTTGGGACAATCCCCCACCCTTCCCATTTTTGACTTTTTCGACACTACCAGCCCTGTTATTTTTTTCAATTTTTGCCCGCTTTGGAAAATCCTTGACAATTTTCACACAATGCCTTCACGGTGCTTGATTTTACACATTTTTCATTCAGGCCGCCCCTCTGGCCCCTTGTAGCAAGTTTTGGGACAATCCCCCACCCTTCCCATTTTTGACTTTTTCGACACTACCGACCCTGTCATTTTTTTCAATTTTTGCCCGCTTTGGAAAATCTTTGACAATTTTCACACAATGCCTTCACGGTGCTTGATTTTACACATTTTTCATTCAGGCCGCCCCTCTGGCCCCTTGTAGCAAGTTTTGGGACAATCCCCCACCCTTCCCATTTATGACTTTTTCGACACTACCGACCCTGTCATTTTTTCAATTTTTGGCCGCTTTGGAAAATCCTTCACAATTTTCACACAATGCCCTCACGGTGCTTGATTTTACAAATTTTTCATTCAGGCCGCCCCTCTGGCCCCTTGTAGCAAGTTTTGGGACAATCCCCCACCCTTCCCATTTTTGACTTTTTCGACACTACCGGCCCTGTCATTTTTTTCAATTTTTGCCCGCTTTGGAAAATCCTTGACAATTTTCACACAATGTCTTCACGGTGCTTGATTTTACACATTTTTCATTCAGGCCGCCCCTCTGGCCCCTTGTAGCAAGTTTTGGGACAATCCCCCACCCTTCCCATTTTTGACTTTTTCGACACTACCGGCCCTGTCGTTTTTTTCAATTTTTGCCCGCTTTGGAAAATCCTTGACAATTTTCACACAATGCCCTCACGGTGCTTGATTTTACACATTTTTCATTCAGGCCGCCCCTCTGGCCCCTTGTAGCAAGTTTTGGGACAATCCCCTACCCTTCCCTATTTTTGTCTTTTTCGACACTACCAGCCCTGTCATTTTTTTCAATTTTTGGCCGCTTTGGAAAATCCTTGACAATTTTCACACAATGCCTTCACGGTGCTTGATTTTACACATTTTTCATTCAGGCCGCCCCTCTGGCCCCTTGTAGCAAGTTTTGGGACAATCCCCCACCCTTCCCATTTTTGACTTTTTCGACACTACCGGCCCTGTCATTTTTTTCAATTTTTGGCCACTTTGGAAAATCCTTGACAATTTTCACACAATGCCTTCACAGTGCTTGATTTTACACATTTTTCATTCAGGCCGCCCCTCTGGCCCCTTGTAGCAAGTTTTGGGACAATCCCCCACCCTTCCCATTTTTGACTTTTTCGACACTACCGGCCCTGTCGTTTTTTTCAATTTTTGCCCGCTTTGGAAAATCCTTCACAATTTTCACACAATGCCCTCACGGTGCTTGATTTTACACATTTTTCATTTAGGCCGCCCCTCTGGCCCCTTGTAGCAAGTTTTGGGACAATCCCCTACCCTTCCCCATTTTTGACTTTTTCGACACTACCGGCCCTGTCATTCTTTAAAATTTTTGCCCGCTTTGGAAAATCCTTGACAATTTTCACACAATGCCTTCACGGTGCTTGATTTTACACATTTTTCATTCAGGCCGCCCCTCTGGCCCCTTGTAGCAAGTTTTGGGACAATCCCCCACCCTTCCTATTTTTGACTTTTTCGACACTACCGACCCTGTCATTTTTTTCAATTTTTGCCCACTTTGGAAAATCCTTGACAATTTTCACACAATGCCTTCACGGTGTTTGATTTTACACATTTTTCATTCAGGCGGCCCCTCTGGCCCCTTGTAGCAAGTTTTGGGACAATCCCCCACCCTTCCTATTTTTGACTTTTTCGACACTACCGGCCCTGTCATTTTTTTCAATTTTTGCCCCCTATGGAAAATCCTTCACAATTTTCACACAATGTCTTCACGGTGCTTGATATTACACATTTTTCATTCAGGCCGCCCCTCTGGCCCCTTGTAGCAAGTTTTGGGACAATCCCCCACCCTTCCCATTTTTGACTTTTTCGACACTACCGGCCCTGTCGTTTTTTTCAATTTTTGCCCGCTTTGGAAAATCCTTCACAATTTTCACACAATGCCCTCACGGTGCTTGATTTTACACATTTTTCATTCAGGCCGCCCCTCTGGCCCCTTGTAGCAAGTTTTGGGACAATCCCCTACCCTTCCCCATTTTTGACTTTTTCGACACTACCGGCCCTGTCATTCTTTAAAATTTTTGCCCGCTTTGGAAAATCCTTGACAATTTTCACACAATGCCTTCACGGTGCTTGATTTTACACATTTTTCATTCAGGCCGCCCCTCTGGCCCCTTGTAGCAAGTTTTGGGACAATCCCCCACCCTTCCTATTTTTGACTTTTTCGACACTACCGGCCCTGTCATTTTTTTCAATTTTTGCCCCCTATGGAAAATCCTTCACAATTTTCACACAATGTCTTCACGGTGCTTGATTTTACACATTTTTCATTCAGGCCGCCCCTCTGGCCCCTTGTAGCAAGTTTTGGGACAATCCCCCACCCTTCCCATTTTTGACTTTTTCGACACTACCGGCCCTGTCGTTTTTTTCAATTTTTGGCCGCTTTGGAAAATCCTTCACAATTTTCACACAATGCCCTCACGGTGCTTGATTTTACACATTTTTCATTCAGGCCGCCCCTCTGGCCCCTTGTAGCAAGTTTTGGGACAATCCCCCACCCTTCCCATTTTTGACTTTTTCGACACTACCGGCCCTGTCGTTTTTTTCAATTTTTGCCCGCTTTGGAAAATCCTTGACAATTTTCACACAATGCCCTCACGGTGCTTGATTTTACACATTTTTCATTCAGGCCGCCCCTCTGGCCCCTTGTAGCAAGTTTTGGGACAATCCCCTACCCTTGCCTATTTTTGTCTTTTTCGACACTACCAGCCCTGTCATTTTTTTCAATTTTTGGCCGCTTTGGAAAATCCTTGACAATTTTCACACAATGCCTTCACGGTGCTTGATTTTACACATTTTTCATTCAGGCCGCCCCTCTGGCCCCTTGTAGCAAGTTTTGGGACAATCCCCCACCCTTCCCATTTTTGACTTTTTCGACACTACCGGCCCTGTCATTTTTTTCAATTTTTGGCCACTTTGGAAAATCCTTGACAATTTTCACACAATGCCTTCACAGTGCTTGATTTTACACATTTTTCATTCAGGCCGCCCCTCTGGCCCCTTGTAGCAAGTTTTGGGACAATCCCCCACCCTTCCCATTTTTGACTTTTTCGACACTACCGGCCCTGTCGTTTTTTTCAATTTTTGCCCGCTTTGGAAAATCCTTCACAATTTTCACACAATGCCCTCACGGTGCTTGATTTTACACATTTTTCATTTAGGCCGCCCCTCTGGCCCCTTGTAGCAAGTTTTGGGACAATCCCCTACCCTTCCCCATTTTTGACTTTTTCGACACTACCGGCCCTGTCATTCTTTAAAATTTTTGCCCGCTTTGGAAAATCCTTGACAATTTTCACACAATGCCTTCACGGTGCTTGATTTTACACATTTTTCATTCAGGCCGCCCCTCTGGCCCCTTGTAGCAAGTTTTGGGACAATCCCCCACCCTTCCTATTTTTGACTTTTTCGACACTACCGACCCTGTCATTTTTTTCAATTTTTGCCCACTTTGGAAAATCCTTGACAATTTTCACACAATGCCTTCACGGTGTTTGATTTTACACATTTTTCATTCAGGCGGCCCCTCTGGCCCCTTGTAGCAAGTTTTGGGACAATCCCCCACCCTTCCTATTTTTGACTTTTTCGACACTACCGGCCCTGTCATTTTTTTCAATTTTTGCCCCCTATGGAAAATCCTTCACAATTTTCACACAATGTCTTCACGGTGCTTGATATTACACATTTTTCATTCAGGCCGCCCCTCTGGCCCCTTGTAGCAAGTTTTGGGACAATCCCCCACCCTTCCCATTTTTGACTTTTTCGACACTACCGGCCCTGTCGTTTTTTTCAATTTTTGCCCGCTTTGGAAAATCCTTCACAATTTTCACACAATGCCCTCACGGTGCTTGATTTTACACATTTTTCATTCAGGCCGCCCCTCTGGCCCCTTGTAGCAAGTTTTGGGACAATCCCCTACCCTTCCCCATTTTTGACTTTTTCGACACTACCGGCCCTGTCATTCTTTAAAATTTTTGCCCGCTTTGGAAAATCCTTGACAATTTTCACACAATGCCTTCACGGTGCTTGATTTTACACATTTTTCATTCAGGCCGCCCCTCTGGCCCCTTGTAGCAAGTTTTGGGACAATCCCCCACCCTTCCTATTTTTGACTTTTTCGACACTACCGGCCCTGTCATTTTTTTCAATTTTTGCCCCCTATGGAAAATCCTTCACAATTTTCACACAATGTCTTCACGGTGCTTGATATTACACATTTTTCATTCAGGCCGCCCCTCTGGCCCCTTGTAGCAAGTTTTGGGACAATCCCCCACCCTTCCCATTTTTGACTTTTTCGACACTACCGGCCCTGTCGTTTTTTTCAATTTTTGCCCGCTTTGGAAAATCCTTCACAATTTTCACACAATGCCCTCACGGTGCTTGATTTTACACATTTTTCATTCAGGCCGCCCCTCTGGCCCCTTGTAGCAAGTTTTGGGACAATCCCCTACCCTTCCCCATTTTTGACTTTTTCGACACTACCGGCCCTGTCATTCTTTAAAATTTTTGCCCGCTTTGGAAAATCCTTGACAATTTTCACACAATGCCTTCACGGTGCTTGATTTTACACATTTTTCATTCAGGCCGCCCCTCTGGCCCCTTGTAGCAAGTTTTGGGACAATCCCCCACCCTTCCTATTTTTGACTTTTTCGACACTACCGGCCCTGTCATTTTTTTCAATTTTTGCCCCCTATGGAAAATCCTTCACAATTTTCACACAATGTCTTCACGGTGCTTGATTTTACACATTTTTCATTCAGGCCGCCCCTCTGGCCCCTTGTAGCAAGTTTTGGGACAATCCCCCACCCTTCCCATTTTTGACTTTTTCGACACTACCGGCCCTGTCGTTTTTTTCAATTTTTGGCCGCTTTGGAAAATCCTTCACAATTTTCACACAATGCCCTCACGGTGCTTGATTTTACAAATTTTTCATTCAGGCCGCCCCTCTGGCCCCTTGTAGCAAGTTTTGGGACAATCCCCCACCCTTCCCATTTTTGACTTTTTCGACACTACCGGCCCTGTCATTTTTTTCCATTTTTGGCCGCTTTGGAAAATCCTTCACAATTTTCACACAATGCCCTCACGGTGCTTGATTTTACACATTTTTCATTCAGGCCGCCCCTCTGGCCCCTTGTAGCAAGTTTTGGGACAATCCCCCACCCTTCCCATTTTTGACTTTTTCGACACTACCGGCCCTGTCATTTTTTTCCATTTTTGGCCGCTTTGGAAAATCCTTCACAATTTTCACACAATGCCCTCACGGTGCTTGATTTTACACATTTTTCATTCAGGCCGCCCCTCTGGCCCCTTGTAGCAAGTTTTGGGACAATCCCCCACCCTTCCCATTTTTGACTTTTTCGACACTACCAGCCCTGTCATTTTTTTTCAATTTTTACCCCTATGGAAAATCCTTCACAATTTTCACACAATGCCTTCACGGTGCTTGATTTTACACATTTTTCAATCAGCCCGCCCCTCTGGCCCCTTGTAGCAAGTTTTGGGACAATCCCCCACCCTTCCCATTTTTGACTTTTTCGACACTACCGGCCCTGTCGTTTTTTTCAATTTTTGGCCGCTTTGGAAAATCCTTCATAACTTTCACACAATGCCCTCACGGTGCTTGATTTTACACATTTTTCATTTAGGCCGCCCCTCTGGCCCCTTGTAGCAAGTTTTGGGACAATCCCCTACCCTTCCCCATTTTTGACTTTTTCGACACTACCGGCCCTGTCATTCTTTAAAATTTTTGCCCGCTTTGGAAAATCCTTGACAATTTTCACACAATGCCTTCACGGTGCTTGATTTTACACATTTTTCATTCAGGCCGCCCCTCTGGCCCCTTGTAGCAAGTTTTGGGACAATCCCCCACCCTTCCTATTTTTGACTTTTTCGACACTACCGGCCCTGTCATTTTTTTCAATTTTTGCCCCCTATGGAAAATCCTTCACAATTTTCACACAATGTCTTCACGGTGCTTGATATTACACATTTTTCATTCAGGCCGCCCCTCTGGCCCCTTGTAGCAAGTTTTGGGACAATCCCCCACCCTTCCCATTTTTGACTTTTTCGACACTACCGGCCCTGTCGTTTTTTTTCAATTTTTGCCCGCTTTGGAAAATCCTTCACAATTTTCACACAATGCCCTCACGGTGCTTGATTTTACACATTTTTCATTCAGGCCGCCCCTCTGGCCCCTTGTAGCAAGTTTTGGGACAATCCCCTACCCTTCCCCATTTTTGACTTTTTCGACACTACCGGCCCTGTCATTCTTTAAAATTTTTGCCCGCTTTGGAAAATCCTTGACAATTTTCACACAATGCCTTCACGGTGCTTGATTTTACACATTTTTCATTCAGGCCGCCCCTCTGGCCCCTTGTAGCAAGTTTTGGGACAATCCCCCACCCTTCCTATTTTTGACTTTTTCGACACTACCGGCTCTGTCATTTTTTTCAATTTTTGCCCCCTATGGAAAATCCTTCACAATTTTCACACAATGTCTTCACGGTGCTTGATTTTACACATTTTTCATTCAGGCCGCCCCTCTGGCCCCTTGTAGCAAGTTTTGGGACAATCCCCCACCCTTCCCATTTTTGACTTTTTCGACACTACCGGCCCTGTCGTTTTTTTCAATTTTTGGCCGCTTTGGAAAATCCTTCACAATTTTCACACAATGCCCTCACGGTGCTTGATTTTACAAATTTTTCATTCAGGCCGCCCCTCTGGCTCCTTGTAGCAAGTTTTGGGACAATCCCCCACCCTTCCCATTTTTGACTTTTTCGACACTACCGGCCCTGTCATTTTTTTCCATTTTTGGCCGCTTTGGAAAATCCTTCACAATTTTCACACAATGCCCTCACGGTGCTTGATTTTACACATTTTTCATTCAGGCCGCCCCTCTGGCCCCTTGTAGCAAGTTTTGGGACAATCCCCCACCCTTCCCATTTTTGACTTTTTCGACACTACCGGCCCTGTCATTTTTTTCCATTTTTGGCCGCTTTGGAAAATCCTTCACAATTTTCACACAATGCCCTCACGGTGCTTGATTTTACACATTTTTCATTCAGGCCGCCCCTCTGGCCCCTTGTAGCAAGTTTTGGGACAATCCCCCACCCTTCCCATTTTTGACTTTTTCGACACTACCAGCCCTGTCATTTTTTTTCAATTTTTACCCCTATGGAAAATCCTTCACAATTTTCACACAATGCCTTCACGGTGCTTGATTTTACACATTTTTCAATCAGCCCGCCCCTCTGGCCCCTTGTAGCAAGTTTTGGGACAATCCCCTACCCTTCCCCATTTTTGACTTTTTCGACACTACCGGCCCTGTCATTCTTTAAAATTTTTGCCCGCTTTGGAAAATCCTTGACAATTTTCACACAATGCCTTCACGGTGCTTGATTTTACACATTTTTCATTCAGGCCGCCCCTCTGGCCCCTTGTAGCAAGTTTTGGGACAATCCCCCACCCTTCCCATTTTTGACTTTTTCGACACTACCGGCCCTGTCGTTTTTTTCAATTTTTGCCCGCTTTGGAAAATCCTTCACAATTTTCACACAATGCCCTCACGGTGCTTGATTTTACACATTTTTCATTCAGGCCGCCCCTCTGGCCCCTTGTAGCAAGTTTTGGGACAATCCCCTACCCTTCCCCATTTTTGACTTTTTCGACACTACCGGCCCTGTCATTCTTTAAAATTTTTGCCCGCTTTGGAAAATCCTTGACAATTTTCACACAATGCCTTCACGGTGCTTGATTTTACACATTTTTCATTCAGGCCGCCCCTCTGGCCCCTTGTAGCAAGTTTTGGGACAATCCCCCACCCTTCCCATTTATGACTTTTTCGACACTACCGACCCTGTCATTTTTTTCAATTTTTGCCCCCTATGGAAAATCCTTCACAATTTTCACACAATGTCTTCACGGTGCTTGATATTACACATTTTTCATTCAGGCCGCCCCTCTGGCCCCTTGTAGCAAGTTTTGGGACAATCCCCCACCCTTCCCATTTTTGACTTTTTCGACACTACCGGCCCTGTCGTTTTTTTCAATTTTTGCCCGCTTTGGAAAATCCTTCACAATTTTCACACAATGCCCTCACGGTGCTTGATTTTACACATTTTTCATTCAGGCCGCCCCTCTGGCCCCTTGTAGCAAGTTTTGGGACAATCCCCTACCCTTCCCCATTTTTGACTTTTTCGACACTACCGGCCCTGTCATTCTTTAAAATTTTTGCCCGCTTTGGAAAATCCTTGACAATTTTCACACAATGCCTTCACGGTGCTTGATTTTACACATTTTTCATTCAGGCCGCCCCTCTGGCCCCTTGTAGCAAGTTTTGGGACAATCCCCCACCCTTCCTATTTTTGACTTTTTCGACACTACCGGCCCTGTCATTTTTTTCAATTTTTGCCCCCTATGGAAAATCCTTCACAATTTTCACACAATGTCTTCACGGTGCTTGATTTTACACATTTTTCATTCAGGCCGCCCCTCTGGCCCCTTGTAGCAAGTTTTGGGACAATCCCCCACCCTTCCCATTTTTGACTTTTTCGACACTACCGGCCCTGTCGTTTTTTTCAATTTTTGGCCGCTTTGGAAAATCCTTCACAATTTTCACACAATGCCCTCACGGTGCTTGATTTTACAAATTTTTCATTCAGGCCGCCCCTCTGGCCCCTTGTAGCAAGTTTTGGGACAATCCCCCACCCTTCCCATTTTTGACTTTTTCGACACTACCGGCCCTGTCATTTTTTTCCATTTTTGGCCGCTTTGGAAAATCCTTCACAATTTTCACACAATGCCCTCACGGTGCTTGATTTTACACATTTTTCATTCAGGCCGCCCCTCTGGCCCCTTGTAGCAAGTTTTGGGACAATCCCCCACCCTTCCCATTTTTGACTTTTTCGACACTACCGGCCCTGTCATTTTTTTCCATTTTTGGCCGCTTTGGAAAATCCTTCACAATTTTCACACAATGCCCTCACGGTGCTTGATTTTACACATTTTTCATTCAGGCCGCCCCTCTGGCCCCTTGTAGCAAGTTTTGGGACAATCCCCCACCCTTCCCATTTTTGACTTTTTCGACACTACCAGCCCTGTCATTTTTTTTCAATTTTTACCCCTATGGAAAATCCTTCACAATTTTCACACAATGCCTTCACGGTGCTTGATTTTACACATTTTTCAATCAGCCCGCCCCTCTGGCCCCTTGTAGCAAGTTTTGGGACAATCCCCCACCCTTCCCATTTTTGACTTTTTCGACACTACCGGCCCTGTCGTTTTTTTCAATTTTTGGCC
Source organism: Scomber japonicus (assembly GCF_027409825.1). Classification (NCBI taxonomy): domain Eukaryota; kingdom Metazoa; phylum Chordata; class Actinopteri; order Scombriformes; family Scombridae; genus Scomber; species Scomber japonicus. The sequence continues at coordinate 17,457,105 of NC_070585.1, read as the reverse complement.
GCTTTGGAAAATCCTTCATAACTTTCACACAATGCCCTCACGGTGCTTGATTTTACACATTTTTCATTTAGGCCGCCCCTCTGGCCCCTTGTAGCAAGTTTTGGGACAATCCCCTACCCTTCCCCATTTTTGACTTTTTCGACACTACCGGCCCTGTCATTCTTTAAAATTTTTGCCCGCTTTGGAAAATCCTTGACAATTTTCACACAATGCCTTCACGGTGCTTGATTTTACACATTTTTCATTCAGGCCGCCCCTCTGGCCCCTTGTAGCAAGTTTTGGGACAATCCCCCACCCTTCCTATTTTTGACTTTTTCGACACTACCGACCCTGTCATTTTTTTCAATTTTTGCCCACTTTGGAAAATCCTTGACAATTTTCACACAATGCCTTCACGGTGTTTGATTTTACACATTTTTCATTCAGGCGGCCCCTCTGGCCCCTTGTAGCAAGTTTTGGGACAATCCCCCACCCTTCCTATTTTTGACTTTTTCGACACTACCGGCCCTGTCATTTTTTTCAATTTTTGCCCCCTATGGAAAATCCTTCACAATTTTCACACAATGTCTTCACGGTGCTTGATATTACACATTTTTCATTCAGGCCGCCCCTCTGGCCCCTTGTAGCAAGTTTTGGGACAATCCCCCACCCTTCCCATTTTTGACTTTTTCGACACTACCGGCCCTGTCGTTTTTTTTCAATTTTTGCCCGCTTTGGAAAATCCTTCACAATTTTCACACAATGCCCTCACGGTGCTTGATTTTACACATTTTTCATTCAGGCCGCCCCTCTGGCCCCTTGTAGCAAGTTTTGGGACAATCCCCTACCCTTCCCCATTTTTGACTTTTTCGACACTACCGGCCCTGTCATTCTTTAAAATTTTTGCCCGCTTTGGAAAATCCTTGACAATTTTCACACAATGCCTTCACGGTGCTTGATTTTACACATTTTTCATTCAGGCCGCCCCTCTGGCCCCTTGTAGCAAGTTTTGGGACAATCCCCCACCCTTCCTATTTTTGACTTTTTCGACACTACCGGCCCTGTCATTTTTTTCAATTTTTGCCCCCTATGGAAAATCCTTCACAATTTTCACACAATGTCTTCACGGTGCTTGATTTTACACATTTTTCATTCAGGCCGCCCCTCTGGCCCCTTGTAGCAAGTTTTGGGACAATCCCCCACCCTTCCCATTTTTGACTTTTTCGACACTACCGGCCCTGTCGTTTTTTTCAATTTTTGGCCGCTTTGGAAAATCCTTCACAATTTTCACACAATGCCCTCACGGTGCTTGATTTTACAAATTTTTCATTCAGGCCGCCCCTCTGGCCCCTTGTAGCAAGTTTTGGGACAATCCCCCACCCTTCCCATTTTTGACTTTTTCGACACTACCGGCCCTGTCATTTTTTTCCATTTTTGGCCGCTTTGGAAAATCCTTCACAATTTTCACACAATGCCCTCACGGTGCTTGATTTTACACATTTTTCATTCAGGCCGCCCCTCTGGCCCCTTGTAGCAAGTTTTGGGACAATCCCCCACCCTTCCCATTTTTGACTTTTTCGACACTACCGGCCCTGTCATTTTTTTCCATTTTTGGCCGCTTTGGAAAATCCTTCACAATTTTCACACAATGCCCTCACGGTGCTTGATTTTACACATTTTTCATTCAGGCCGCCCCTCTGGCCCCTTGTAGCAAGTTTTGGGACAATCCCCCACCCTTCCCATTTTTGACTTTTTCGACACTACCAGCCCTGTCATTTTTTTTCAATTTTTACCCCTATGGAAAATCCTTCACAATTTTCACACAATGCCTTCACGGTGCTTGATTTTACACATTTTTCAATCAGCCCGCCCCTCTGGCCCCTTGTAGCAAGTTTTGGGACAATCCCCCACCCTTCCCATTTTTGACTTTTTCGACACTATCGGCCCTGTCATCTTTTTCAATTTTTGCCCGCTTTGGAAAATCCTTCACAATTTTCACACAATGCCTTCACAGTGCTTGATTTTACACACTTTTAATTCAGGCCGCCCCTCTGGCCCCTTGTAGCAAGTTTTGGGACAATCCCCCACCCTTCCCATTTTTGACTTTTTCGACACTACCGACCCTGTCATTTTTTTCAATTTTTGCCCCCTATGGAAAATCCTTCACAATTTTCACACAATGTCTTCACGGTGCTTGATATTACACATTTTTCATTCAGGCCGCCCCTCTGGCCCCTTGTAGCAAGTTTTGGGACAATCCCCCACCCTTCCCATTTTTGACTTTTTCGACACTACCGGCCCTGTCGTTTTTTTCAATTTTTGCCCGCTTTGGAAAATCCTTCACAATTTTCACACAATGCCCTCACGGTGCTTGATTTTACACATTTTTCATTCAGGCCGCCCCTCTGGCCCCTTGTAGCAAGTTTTGGGACAATCCCCTACTCTTCCCCATTTTTGACTTTTTCGACACTACCGGCCCTGTCATTCTTTAAAATTTTTGCCCGCTTTGGAAAATCCTTGACAATTTTCACACAATGCCTTCACGGTGCTTGATTTTACACATTTTTCATTCAGGCCGCCCCTCTGGCCCCTTGTAGCAAGTTTTGGGACAATCCCCCACCCTTCCCATTTTTGACTTTTTCGACACTACCGGCCCTGTCATTTTTTTCAATTTTTGCCCCCTATGGAAAATCCTTCACAATTTTCACACAATGCCTTCACGGTGCTTGATTTTACACATTTTTCATTCAGGCCGCCCCTCTGGCCCCTTGTAGCAAGTTTTGGGACAATCCCCCACCCTTCCCATTTTTGACTTTTTCGACACTACCGGCCCTGTCATTTTTTTCAATTTTTGCCCGCTTTGGAAAATCCTTGACAATTTTCACACAATGTCTTCACGGTGCTTGATTTTACACATTTTTCATTCAGGCCGCCCCTCTGGCCCCTTGTAGCAAGTTTTGGGACAATCCCCCACCCTTCCCATTTTTGACTTTTTCGACACTACCGGCCCTGTCGTTTTTTTCAATTTTTGCCCGCTTTGGAAAATCCTTGACAATTTTCACACAATGCCCTCACGGTGCTTGATTTTACACATTTTTCATTCAGGCCGCCCCTCTGGCCCCTTGTAGCAAGTTTTGGGACAATCCCCCACCCTTCCCATTTTTGACTTTTTCGACACTACCGACCCTGTCATTTTTTTCAATTTTTGCCCCCTATGGAAAATCCTTCACAATTTTCACACAATGTCTTCACGGTGCTTGATATTACACATTTTTCATTCAGGCCGCCCCTCTGGCCCCTTGTAGCAAGTTTTGGGACAATCCCCCACCCTTCCCATTTTTGACTTTTTCGACACTACCGACCCTGTCATTTTTTTCAATTTTTGCCCCCTATGGAAAATCCTTCACAATTTTCACACAATGCCCTCACGGTGCTTGATTTTACACATTTTTCATTCAGGCCGCCCCTCTGGCCCCTTGTAGCAAGTTTTGGGACAATCCCCTACCCTTCCCCATTTTTGACTTTTTCGACACTACCGGCCCTGTCATTCTTTAAAATTTTTGCCCGCTTTGGAAAATCCTTGACAATTTTCACACAATGCCTTCACGGTGCTTGATTTTACACATTTTTCATTCAGGCCGCCCCTCTGGCCCCTTGTAGCAAGTTTTGGGACAATCCCCCACCCTTCCTATTTTTGACTTTTTCGACACTACCGGCCCTGTCATTTTTTTCAATTTTTGCCCCCTATGGAAAATCCTTCACAATTTTCACACAATGTCTTCACGGTGCTTGATATTACACATTTTTCATTCAGGCCGCCCCTCTGGCCCCTTGTAGCAAGTTTTGGGACAATCCCCCACCCTTCCCATTTTTGACTTTTTCGACACTACCGGCCCTGTCGTTTTTTTCAATTTTTGCCCGCTTTGGAAAATCCTTCACAATTTTCACACAATGCCCTCACGGTGCTTGATTTTACACATTTTTCATTCAGGCCGCCCCTCTGGCCCCTTGTAGCAAGTTTTGGGACAATCCCCTACCCTTCCCCATTTTTGACTTTTTCGACACTACCGGCCCTGTCATTCTTTAAAATTTTTGCCCGCTTTGGAAAATCCTTGACAATTTTCACACAATGCCTTCACGGTGCTTGATTTTACACATTTTTCATTCAGGCCGCCCCTCTGGCCCCTTGTAGCAAGTTTTGGGACAATCCCCCACCCTTCCTATTTTTGACTTTTTCGACACTACCGGCCCTGTCATTTTTTTCAATTTTTGCCCCCTATGGAAAATCCTTCACAATTTTCACACAATGTCTTCACGGTGCTTGATTTTACACATTTTTCATTCAGGCCGCCCCTCTGGCCCCTTGTAGCAAGTTTTGGGACAATCCCCCACCCTTCCCATTTTTGACTTTTTCGACACTACCGGCCCTGTCGTTTTTTTCAATTTTTGGCCGCTTTGGAAAATCCTTCACAATTTTCACACAATGCCCTCACGGTGCTTGATTTTACAAATTTTTCATTCAGGCCGCCCCTCTGGCCCCTTGTAGCAAGTTTTGGGACAATCCCCCACCCTTCCCATTTTTGACTTTTTCGACACTACCGGCCCTGTCATTTTTTTCCATTTTTGGCCGCTTTGGAAAATCCTTCACAATTTTCACACAATGCCCTCACGGTGCTTGATTTTACACATTTTTCATTCAGGCCGCCCCTCTGGCCCCTTGTAGCAAGTTTTGGGACAATCCCCCACCCTTCCCATTTTTGACTTTTTCGACACTACCGGCCCTGTCATTTTTTTCCATTTTTGGCCGCTTTGGAAAATCCTTCACAATTTTCACACAATGCCCTCACGGTGCTTGATTTTACACATTTTTCATTCAGGCCGCCCCTCTGGCCCCTTGTAGCAAGTTTTGGGACAATCCCCCACCCTTCCCATTTTTGACTTTTTCGACACTACCAGCCCTGTCATTTTTTTTCAATTTTTACCCCTATGGAAAATCCTTCACAATTTTCACACAATGCCTTCACGGTGCTTGATTTTACACATTTTTCAATCAGCCCGCCCCTCTGGCCCCTTGTAGCAAGTTTTGGGACAATCCCCCACCCTTCCCATTTTTGACTTTTTCGACACTACCGGCCCTGTCGTTTTTTTCAATTTTTGGCCGCTTTGGAAAATCCTTCATAACTTTCACACAATGCCCTCACGGTGCTTGATTTTACACATTTTTCATTTAGGCCGCCCCTCTGGCCCCTTGTAGCAAGTTTTGGGACAATCCCCTACCCTTCCCCATTTTTGACTTTTTCGACACTACCGGCCCTGTCATTCTTTAAAATTTTTGCCCGCTTTGGAAAATCCTTGACAATTTTCACACAATGCCTTCACGGTGCTTGATTTTACACATTTTTCATTCAGGCCGCCCCTCTGGCCCCTTGTAGCAAGTTTTGGGACAATCCCCCACCCTTCCTATTTTTGACTTTTTCGACACTACCGGCCCTGTCATTTTTTTCAATTTTTGCCCCCTATGGAAAATCCTTCACAATTTTCACACAATGTCTTCACGGTGCTTGATATTACACATTTTTCATTCAGGCCGCCCCTCTGGCCCCTTGTAGCAAGTTTTGGGACAATCCCCCACCCTTCCCATTTTTGACTTTTTCGACACTACCGGCCCTGTCGTTTTTTTTCAATTTTTGCCCGCTTTGGAAAATCCTTCACAATTTTCACACAATGCCCTCACGGTGCTTGATTTTACACATTTTTCATTCAGGCCGCCCCTCTGGCCCCTTGTAGCAAGTTTTGGGACAATCCCCTACCCTTCCCCATTTTTGACTTTTTCGACACTACCGGCCCTGTCATTCTTTAAAATTTTTGCCCGCTTTGGAAAATCCTTGACAATTTTCACACAATGCCTTCACGGTGCTTGATTTTACACATTTTTCATTCAGGCCGCCCCTCTGGCCCCTTGTAGCAAGTTTTGGGACAATCCCCCACCCTTCCTATTTTTGACTTTTTCGACACTACCGGCTCTGTCATTTTTTTCAATTTTTGCCCCCTATGGAAAATCCTTCACAATTTTCACACAATGTCTTCACGGTGCTTGATTTTACACATTTTTCATTCAGGCCGCCCCTCTGGCCCCTTGTAGCAAGTTTTGGGACAATCCCCCACCCTTCCCATTTTTGACTTTTTCGACACTACCGGCCCTGTCGTTTTTTTCAATTTTTGGCCGCTTTGGAAAATCCTTCACAATTTTCACACAATGCCCTCACGGTGCTTGATTTTACAAATTTTTCATTCAGGCCGCCCCTCTGGCCCCTTGTAGCAAGTTTTGGGACAATCCCCCACCCTTCCCATTTTTGACTTTTTCGACACTACCGGCCCTGTCATTTTTTTCCATTTTTGGCCGCTTTGGAAAATCCTTCACAATTTTCACACAATGCCCTCACGGTGCTTGATTTTACACATTTTTCATTCAGGCCGCCCCTCTGGCCCCTTGTAGCAAGTTTTGGGACAATCCCCCACCCTTCCCATTTTTGACTTTTTCGACACTACCGGCCCTGTCATTTTTTTCCATTTTTGGCCGCTTTGGAAAATCCTTCACAATTTTCACACAATGCCCTCACGGTGCTTGATTTTACACATTTTTCATTCAGGCCGCCCCTCTGGCCCCTTGTAGCAAGTTTTGGGACAATCCCCCACCCTTCCCATTTTTGACTTTTTCGACACTACCAGCCCTGTCATTTTTTTTCAATTTTTACCCCTATGGAAAATCCTTCACAATTTTCACACAATGCCTTCACGGTGCTTGATTTTACACATTTTTCAATCAGCCCGCCCCTCTGGCCCCTTGTAGCAAGTTTTGGGACAATCCCCTACCCTTCCCCATTTTTGACTTTTTCGACACTACCGGCCCTGTCATTCTTTAAAATTTTTGCCCGCTTTGGAAAATCCTTGACAATTTTCACACAATGCCTTCACGGTGCTTGATTTTACACATTTTTCATTCAGGCCGCCCCTCTGGCCCCTTGTAGCAAGTTTTGGGACAATCCCCCACCCTTCCCATTTTTGACTTTTTCGACACTACCGGCCCTGTCGTTTTTTTCAATTTTTGCCCGCTTTGGAAAATCCTTCACAATTTTCACACAATGCCCTCACGGTGCTTGATTTTACACATTTTTCATTCAGGCCGCCCCTCTGGCCCCTTGTAGCAAGTTTTGGGACAATCCCCTACCCTTCCCCATTTTTGACTTTTTCGACACTACCGGCCCTGTCATTCTTTAAAATTTTTGCCCGCTTTGGAAAATCCTTGACAATTTTCACACAATGCCTTCACGGTGCTTGATTTTACACATTTTTCATTCAGGCCGCCCCTCTGGCCCCTTGTAGCAAGTTTTGGGACAATCCCCCACCCTTCCCATTTATGACTTTTTCGACACTACCGACCCTGTCATTTTTTTCAATTTTTGCCCCCTATGGAAAATCCTTCACAATTTTCACACAATGTCTTCACGGTGCTTGATATTACACATTTTTCATTCAGGCCGCCCCTCTGGCCCCTTGTAGCAAGTTTTGGGACAATCCCCCACCCTTCCCATTTTTGACTTTTTCGACACTACCGGCCCTGTCGTTTTTTTCAATTTTTGCCCGCTTTGGAAAATCCTTCACAATTTTCACACAATGCCCTCACGGTGCTTGATTTTACACATTTTTCATTCAGGCCGCCCCTCTGGCCCCTTGTAGCAAGTTTTGGGACAATCCCCTACCCTTCCCCATTTTTGACTTTTTCGACACTACCGGCCCTGTCATTCTTTAAAATTTTTGCCCGCTTTGGAAAATCCTTGACAATTTTCACACAATGCCTTCACGGTGCTTGATTTTACACATTTTTCAATCAGCCCGCCCCTCTGGCCCCTTGTAGCAAGTTTTGGGACAATCCCCTACCCTTCCCCATTTTTGACTTTTTCGACACTACCGGCCCTGTCATTCTTTAAAATTTTTGCCCGCTTTGGAAAATCCTTGACAATTTTCACACAATGCCTTCACGGTGCTTGATTTTACACATTTTTCATTCAGGCCGCCCCTCTGGCCCCTTGTAGCAAGTTTTGGGACAATCCCCCACCCTTCCCATTTTTGACTTTTTCGACACTACCGGCCCTGTCGTTTTTTTCAATTTTTGCCCGCTTTGGAAAATCCTTCACAATTTTCACACAATGCCCTCACGGTGCTTGATTTTACACATTTTTCATTCAGGCCGCCCCTCTGGCCCCTTGTAGCAAGTTTTGGGACAATCCCCTACCCTTCCCCATTTTTGACTTTTTCGACACTACCGGCCCTGTCATTCTTTAAAATTTTTGCCCGCTTTGGAAAATCCTTGACAATTTTCACACAATGCCTTCACGGTGCTTGATTTTACACATTTTTCATTCAGGCCGCCCCTCTGGCCCCTTGTAGCAAGTTTTGGGACAATCCCCCACCCTTCCCATTTATGACTTTTTCGACACTACCGACCCTGTCATTTTTTTCAATTTTTGCCCCCTATGGAAAATCCTTCACAATTTTCACACAATGTCTTCACGGTGCTTGATATTACACATTTTTCATTCAGGCCGCCCCTCTGGCCCCTTGTAGCAAGTTTTGGGACAATCCCCCACCCTTCCCATTTTTGACTTTTTCGACACTACCGGCCCTGTCGTTTTTTTCAATTTTTGCCCGCTTTGGAAAATCCTTCACAATTTTCACACAATGCCCTCACGGTGCTTGATTTTACACATTTTTCATTCAGGCCGCCCCTCTGGCCCCTTGTAGCAAGTTTTGGGACAATCCCCTACCCTTCCCCATTTTTGACTTTTTCGACACTACCGGCCCTGTCATTCTTTAAAATTTTTGCCCGCTTTGGAAAATCCTTGACAATTTTCACACAATGCCTTCACGGTGCTTGATTTTACACATTTTTCATTCAGGCCGCCCCTCTGGCCCCTTGTAGCAAGTTTTGGGACAATCCCCCACCCTTCCTATTTTTGACTTTTTCGACACTACCGGCCCTGTCATTTTTTTCAATTTTTGCCCCCTATGGAAAATCCTTCACAATTTTCACACAATGTCTTCACGGTGCTTGATTTTACACATTTTTCATTCAGGCCGCCCCTCTGGCCCCTTGTAGCAAGTTTTGGGACAATCCCCCACCCTTCCCATTTTTGACTTTTTCGACACTACCGGCCCTGTCGTTTTTTTCAATTTTTGGCCGCTTTGGAAAATCCTTCACAATTTTCACACAATGCCCTCACGGTGCTTGATTTTACAAATTTTTCATTCAGGCCGCCCCTCTGGCCCCTTGTAGCAAGTTTTGGGACAATCCCCCACCCTTCCCATTTTTGACTTTTTCGACACTACCGGCCCTGTCATTTTTTTCCATTTTTGGCCGCTTTGGAAAATCCTTCACAATTTTCACACAATGCCCTCACGGTGCTTGATTTTACACATTTTTCATTCAGGCCGCCCCTCTGGCCCCTTGTAGCAAGTTTTGGGACAATCCCCCACCCTTCCCATTTTTGACTTTTTCGACACTACCGGCCCTGTCATTTTTTTCCATTTTTGGCCGCTTTGGAAAATCCTTCACAATTTTCACACAATGCCCTCACGGTGCTTGATTTTACACATTTTTCATTCAGGCCGCCCCTCTGGCCCCTTGTAGCAAGTTTTGGGACAATCCCCCACCCTTCCCATTTTTGACTTTTTCGACACTACCAGCCCTGTCATTTTTTTTCAATTTTTACCCCTATGGAAAATCCTTCACAATTTTCACACAATGCCTTCACGGTGCTTGATTTTACACATTTTTCAATCAGCCCGCCCCTCTGGCCCCTTGTAGCAAGTTTTGGGACAATCCCCCACCCTTCCCATTTTTGACTTTTTCGACACTACCGGCCCTGTCGTTTTTTTCAATTTTTGGCCGCTTTGGAAAATCCTTCATAACTTTCACACAATGCCCTCACGGTGCTTGATTTTACACATTTTTCATTTAGGCCGCCCCTCTGGCCCCTTGTAGCAAGTTTTGGGACAATCCCCTACCCTTCCCCATTTTTGACTTTTTCGACACTACCGGCCCTGTCATTCTTTAAAATTTTTGCCCGCTTTGGAAAATCCTTGACAATTTTCACACAATGCCTTCACGGTGCTTGATTTTACACATTTTTCATTCAGGCCGCCCCTCTGGCCCCTTGTAGCAAGTTTTGGGACAATCCCCCACCCTTCCTATTTTTGACTTTTTCGACACTACCGACCCTGTCATTTTTTTCAATTTTTGCCCACTTTGGAAAATCCTTGACAATTTTCACACAATGCCTTCACGGTGTTTGATTTTACACATTTTTCATTCAGGCGGCCCCTCTGGCCCCTTGTAGCAAGTTTTGGGACAATCCCCCACCCTTCCTATTTTTGACTTTTTCGACACTACCGGCCCTGTCATTTTTTTCAATTTTTGCCCCCTATGGAAAATCCTTCACAATTTTCACACAATGTCTTCACGGTGCTTGATATTACACATTTTTCATTCAGGCCGCCCCTCTGGCCCCTTGTAGCAAGTTTTGGGACAATCCCCCACCCTTCCCATTTTTGACTTTTTCGACACTACCGGCCCTGTCGTTTTTTTTCAATTTTTGCCCGCTTTGGAAAATCCTTCACAATTTTCACACAATGCCCTCACGGTGCTTGATTTTACACATTTTTCATTCAGGCCGCCCCTCTGGCCCCTTGTAGCAAGTTTTGGGACAATCCCCTACCCTTCCCCATTTTTGACTTTTTCGACACTACCGGCCCTGTCATTCTTTAAAATTTTTGCCCGCTTTGGAAAATCCTTGACAATTTTCACACAATGCCTTCACGGTGCTTGATTTTACACATTTTTCATTCAGGCCGCCCCTCTGGCCCCTTGTAGCAAGTTTTGGGACAATCCCCCACCCTTCCTATTTTTGACTTTTTCGACACTACCGGCCCTGTCATTTTTTTCAATTTTTGCCCCCTATGGAAAATCCTTCACAATTTTCACACAATGTCTTCACGGTGCTTGATTTTACACATTTTTCATTCAGGCCGCCCCTCTGGCCCCTTGTAGCAAGTTTTGGGACAATCCCCCACCCTTCCCATTTTTGACTTTTTCGACACTACCGGCCCTGTCGTTTTTTTCAATTTTTGGCCGCTTTGGAAAATCCTTCACAATTTTCACACAATGCCCTCACGGTGCTTGATTTTACAAATTTTTCATTCAGGCCGCCCCTCTGGCCCCTTGTAGCAAGTTTTGGGACAATCCCCCACCCTTCCCATTTTTGACTTTTTCGACACTACCGGCCCTGTCATTTTTTTCCATTTTTGGCCGCTTTGGAAAATCCTTCACAATTTTCACACAATGCCCTCACGGTGCTTGATTTTACACATTTTTCATTCAGGCCGCCCCTCTGGCCCCTTGTAGCAAGTTTTGGGACAATCCCCCACCCTTCCCATTTTTGACTTTTTCGACACTACCGGCCCTGTCATTTTTTTCCATTTTTGGCCGCTTTGGAAAATCCTTCACAATTTTCACACAATGCCCTCACGGTGCTTGATTTTACACATTTTTCATTCAGGCCGCCCCTCTGGCCCCTTGTAGCAAGTTTTGGGACAATCCCCCACCCTTCCCATTTTTGACTTTTTCGACACTACCAGCCCTGTCATTTTTTTTCAATTTTTACCCCTATGGAAAATCCTTCACAATTTTCACACAATGCCTTCACGGTGCTTGATTTTACACATTTTTCAATCAGCCCGCCCCTCTGGCCCCTTGTAGCAAGTTTTGGGACAATCCCCCACCCTTCCCATTTTTGACTTTTTCGACACTATCGGCCCTGTCATCTTTTTCAATTTTTGCCCGCTTTGGAAAATCCTTCACAATTTTCACACAATGCCTTCACAGTGCTTGATTTTACACACTTTTAATTCAGGCCGCCCCTCTGGCCCCTTGTAGCAAGTTTTGGGACAATCCCCCACCCTTCCCATTTTTGACTTTTTCGACACTACCGACCCTGTCATTTTTTTCAATTTTTGCCCCCTATGGAAAATCCTTCACAATTTTCACACAATGTCTTCACGGTGCTTGATATTACACATTTTTCATTCAGGCCGCCCCTCTGGCCCCTTGTAGCAAGTTTTGGGACAATCCCCCACCCTTCCCATTTTTGACTTTTTCGACACTACCGGCCCTGTCGTTTTTTTCAATTTTTGCCCGCTTTGGAAAATCCTTCACAATTTTCACACAATGCCCTCACGGTGCTTGATTTTACACATTTTTCATTCAGGCCGCCCCTCTGGCCCCTTGTAGCAAGTTTTGGGACAATCCCCTACTCTTCCCCATTTTTGACTTTTTCGACACTACCGGCCCTGTCATTCTTTAAAATTTTTGCCCGCTTTGGAAAATCCTTGACAATTTTCACACAATGCCTTCACGGTGCTTGATTTTACACATTTTTCATTCAGGCCGCCCCTCTGGCCCCTTGTAGCAAGTTTTGGGACAATCCCCCACCCTTCCCATTTTTGACTTTTTCGACACTACCGGCCCTGTCATTTTTTTCAATTTTTGCCCCCTATGGAAAATCCTTCACAATTTTCACACAATGCCTTCACGGTGCTTGATTTTACACATTTTTCATTCAGGCCGCCCCTCTGGCCCCTTGTAGCAAGTTTTGGGACAATCCCCCACCCTTCCCATTTTTGACTTTTTCGACACTACCGGCCCTGTCATTTTTTTCAATTTTTGCCCGCTTTGGAAAATCCTTGACAATTTTCACACAATGTCTTCACGGTGCTTGATTTTACACATTTTTCATTCAGGCCGCCCCTCTGGCCCCTTGTAGCAAGTTTTGGGACAATCCCCCACCCTTCCCATTTTTGACTTTTTCGACACTACCGGCCCTGTCGTTTTTTTCAATTTTTGCCCGCTTTGGAAAATCCTTGACAATTTTCACACAATGCCCTCACGGTGCTTGATTTTACACATTTTTCATTCAGGCCGCCCCTCTGGCCCCTTGTAGCAAGTTTTGGGACAATCCCCCACCCTTCCCATTTTTGACTTTTTCGACACTACCGACCCTGTCATTTTTTTCAATTTTTCCCCCCTATGGAAAATCCTTCACAATTTTCACACAATGTCTTCACGGTGCTTGATATTACACATTTTTCATTCAGGCCGCCCCTCTGGCCCCTTGTAGCAAGTTTTGGGACAATCCCCCACCCTTCCCATTTTTGACTTTTTCGACACTACCGGCCCTGTCGTTTTTTTCAATTTTTGCCCGCTTTGGAAAATCCTTGACAATTTTCACACAATGCCCTCACGGTGCTTGATTTTACACATTTTTCATTCAGGCCGCCCCTCTGGCCCCTTGTAGCAAGTTTTGGGACAATCCCCTACTCTTCCCCATTTTTGACTTTTTCGACACTACCGGCCCTGTCATTCTTTAAAATTTTTGCCCGCTTTGGAAAATCCTTGACAATTTTCACACAATGCCTTCACGGTGCTTGATTTTACACATTTTTCATTCAGGCCGCCCCTCTGGCCCCTTGTAGCAAGTTTTGGGACAATCCCCCACCCTTCCTATTTTTGACTTTTTCGACACTACCGGCCCTGTCATTTTTTTCAATTTTTGCCCCCTATGGAAAATCCTTCACAATTTTCACACAATGTCTTCACGGTGCTTGATTTTACACATTTTTCATTCAGGCCGCCCCTCTGGCCCCTTGTAGCAAGTTTTGGGACAATCCCCCACCCTTCCCATTTTTGACTTTTTCGACACTACCGGCCCTGTCGTTTTTTTCAATTTTTGGCCGCTTTGGAAAATCCTTCACAATTTTCACACAATGCCCTCACGGTGCTTGATTTTACACATTTTTCATTCAGGCCGCCCCTCTGGCCCCTTGTAGCAAGTTTTGGGACAATCCCCCACCCTTCCCATTTTTGACTTTTTCGACACTACCGGCCCTGTCATTTTTTTCAATTTTTGCCCCCTATGGAAAATCCTTCACAATTTTCACACAATGTCTTCACGGTGCTTGATTTTACACATTTTTCATTCAGGCCGCCCCTCTGGCCCCTTGTAGCAAGTTTTGGGACAATCCCCCACCCTTCCCATTTTTGACTTTTTCGACACTACCGGCCCTGTCGTTTTTTTCAATTTTTGGCCGCTTTGGAAAATCCTTCACAATTTTCACACAATGCCCTCACGGTGCTTGATTTTACAAATTTTTCATTCAGGCCGCCCCTCTGGCCCCTTGTAGCAAGTTTTGGGACAATCCCCCACCCTTCCCATTTTTGACTTTTTCGACACTACCGGCCCTGTCGTTTTTTTCCATTTTTGGCCGCTTTGGAAAATCCTTCACAATTTTCACACAATGCCCTCACGGTGCTTGATTTTACACATTTTTCATTCAGGCCGCCCCTCTGGCCCCTTGTAGCAAGTTTTGGGACAATCCCCCACCCTTCCCATTTTTGACTTTTTCGACACTACCGGCCCTGTCATTTTTTTCCATTTTTGGCCGCTTTGGAAAATCCTTCACAATTTTCACACAATGCCCTCACGGTGCTTGATTTTACACATTTTTCATTCAGGCCGCCCCTCTGGCCCCTTGTAGCAAGTTTTGGGACAATCCCCCACCCTTCCCATTTTTGACTTTTTCGACACTACCAGCCCTGTCATTTTTTTCAATTTTTACCCCTATGGAAAATCCTTCACAATTTTCACACAATGCCTTCACGGTGCTTGATTTTACACATTTTTCAATCAGCCCGCCCCTCTGGCCCCTTGTAGCAAGTTTTGGGACAATCCCCCACCCTTCCCATTTTTGACTTTTTCGACACTACCGGCCCTGTCATTTTTTTCCATTTTTGGCCGCTTTGGAAAATCCTTCACAATTTTCACACAATGCCCTCACGGTGCTTGATTTTACACATTTTTCATTCAGGCCGCCCCTCTGGCCCCTTGTAGCAAGTTTTGGGACAATCCCCCACCCTTCCCATTTTTGACTTTTTCGACACTACCGGCCCTGTCATTTTTTTCCATTTTTGGCCGCTTTGGAAAATCCTTCACAATTTTCACACAATGCCCTCACGGTGCTTGATTTTACACATTTTTCATTCAGGCCGCCCCTCTGGCCCCTTGTAGCAAGTTTTGGGACAATCCCCCACCCTTCCCATTTTTGACTTTTTCGACACTACCAGCCCTGTCATTTTTTTTCAATTTTTACCCCTATGGAAAATCCTTCACAATTTTCACACAATGCCTTCACGGTGCTTGATTTTACACATTTTTCAATCAGCCCGCCCCTCTGGCCCCTTGTAGCAAGTTTTGGGACAATCCCCCACCCTTCCCATTTTTGACTTTTTCGACACTATCGGCCCTGTCATCTTTTTCAATTTTTGCCCGCTTTGGAAAATCCTTCACAATTTTCACACAATGCCTTCACAGTGCTTGATTTTACACACTTTTAATTCAGGCCGCCCCTCTGGCCCCTTGTAGCAAGTTTTGGGACAATCCCCCACCCTTCCCATTTTTGACTTTTTCGACACTACCGACCCTGTCATTTTTTTCAATTTTTGCCCCCTATGGAAAATCCTTCACAATTTTCACACAATGTCTTCACGGTGCTTGATATTACACATTTTTCATTCAGGCCGCCCCTCTGGCCCCTTGTAGCAAGTTTTGGGACAATCCCCCACCCTTCCCATTTTTGACTTTTTCGACACTACCGGCCCTGTCGTTTTTTTCAATTTTTGCCCGCTTTGGAAAATCCTTCACAATTTTCACACAATGCCCTCACGGTGCTTGATTTTACACATTTTTCATTCAGGCCGCCCCTCTGGCCCCTTGTAGCAAGTTTTGGGACAATCCCCTACTCTTCCCCATTTTTGACTTTTTCGACACTACCGGCCCTGTCATTCTTTAAAATTTTTGCCCGCTTTGGAAAATCCTTGACAATTTTCACACAATGCCTTCACGGTGCTTGATTTTACACATTTTTCATTCAGGCCGCCCCTCTGGCCCCTTGTAGCAAGTTTTGGGACAATCCCCCACCCTTCCTATTTTTGACTTTTTCGACACTACCGGCCCTGTCATTTTTTTCAATTTTTGCCCCCTATGGAAAATCCTTCACAATTTTCACACGTCTTCACGGTGCTTGATTTTACACATTTTTCATTCAGGCCGCCCCTCTGGCCCCTTGTAGCAAGTTTTGGGACAATCCCCCACCCTTCCCATTTTTGACTTTTTCGACACTACCGGCCCTGTCGTTTTTTTCAATTTTTGGCCGCTTTGGAAAATCCTTCACAATTTTCACACAATGCCCTCACGGTGCTTGATTTTACAAATTTTTCATTCAGGCCGCCCCTCTGGCCCCTTGTAGCAAGTTTTGGGACAATCCCCCACCCTTCCCATTTTTGACTTTTTCGACACTACCGGCCCTGTCATTTTTTTCCATTTTTGGCCGCTTTGGAAAATCCTTCACAATTTTCACACAATGCCCTCACGGTGCTTGATTTTACACATTTTTCATTCAGGCCGCCCCTCTGGCCCCTTGTAGCAAGTTTTGGGACAATCCCCCACCCTTCCCATTTTTGACTTTTTCGACACTACCGGCCCTGTCATTTTTTTCCATTTTTGGCCGCTTTGGAAAATCCTTCACAATTTTCACACAATGCCCTCACGGTGCTTGATTTTACACATTTTTCATTCAGGCCGCCCCTCTGGCCCCTTGTAGCAAGTTTTGGGACAATCCCCCACCCTTCCCATTTTTGACTTTTTCGACACTACCGGCCCTGTCATTTTTTTCAATTTTTGCCCCCTATGGAAAATCCTTCACAATTTTCACACAATGTCTTCACGGTGCTTGATTTTACACATTTTTCATTCAGGCCGCCCCTCTGGCCCCTTGTAGCAAGTTTTGGGACAATCCCCCACCCTTCCCATTTTTGACTTTTTCGACACTACCGGCCCTGTCGTTTTTTTCAATTTTTGGCCGCTTTGGAAAATCCTTCACAATTTTCACACAATGCCCTCACGGTGCTTGATTTTACAAATTTTTCATTCAGGCCGCCCCTCTGGCCCCTTGTAGCAAGTTTTGGGACAATCCCCCACCCTTCCCATTTTTGACTTTTTCGACACTACCGGCCCTGTCATTTTTTTCCATTTTTGGCCGCTTTGGAAAATCCTTCACAATTTTCACACAATGCCCTCACGGTGCTTGATTTTACACATTTTTCATTCAGGCCGCCCCTCTGGCCCCTTGTAGCAAGTTTTGGGACAATCCCCCACCCTTCCCATTTTTGACTTTTTCGACACTACCAGCCCTGTCATTTTTTTCAATTTTTACCCCTATGGAAAATCCTTCACAATTTTCACACAATGCCTTCACGGTGCTTGATTTTACACATTTTTCAATCAGCCCGCCCCTCTGGCCCCTTGTAGCAAGTTTTGGGACAATCCCCCACCCTTCCCATTTTTGACTTTTTCGACACTACCGGCCCTGTCATTTTTTTCCATTTTTGGCCGCTTTGGAAAATCCTTCACAATTTTCACACAATGCCCTCACGGTGCTTGATTTTACACATTTTTCATTCAGGCCGCCCCTCTGGCCCCTTGTAGCAAGTTTTGGGACAATCCCCCACCCTTCCCATTTTTGACTTTTTCGACACTACCGGCCCTGTCATTTTTTTCCATTTTTGGCCGCTTTGGAAAATCCTTCACAATTTTCACACAATGCCCTCACGGTGCTTGATTTTACACATTTTTCATTCAGGCCGCCCCTCTGGCCCCTTGTAGCAAGTTTTGGGACAATCCCCCACCCTTCCCATTTTTGACTTTTTCGACACTACCAGCCCTGTCATTTTTTTTCAATTTTTACCCCTATGGAAAATCCTTCACAATTTTCACACAATGCCTTCACGGTGCTTGATTTTACACATTTTTCAATCAGCCCGCCCCTCTGGCCCCTTGTAGCAAGTTTTGGGACAATCCCCCACCCTTCCCATTTTTGACTTTTTCGACACTATCGGCCCTGTCATCTTTTTCAATTTTTGCCCGCTTTGGAAAATCCTTCACAATTTTCACACAATGCCTTCACAGTGCTTGATTTTACACACTTTTAATTCAGGCCGCCCCTCTGGCCCCTTGTAGCAAGTTTTGGGACAATCCCCCACCCTTCCCATTTTTGACTTTTTCGACACTACCGACCCTGTCATTTTTTTCAATTTTTGCCCCCTATGGAAAATCCTTCACAATTTTCACACAATGTCTTCACGGTGCTTGATATTACACATTTTTCATTCAGGCCGCCCCTCTGGCCCCTTGTAGCAAGTTTTGGGACAATCCCCCACCCTTCCCATTTTTGACTTTTTCGACACTACCGGCCCTGTCGTTTTTTTCAATTTTTGCCCGCTTTGGAAAATCCTTCACAATTTTCACACAATGCCCTCACGGTGCTTGATTTTACACATTTTTCATTCAGGCCGCCCCTCTGGCCCCTTGTAGCAAGTTTTGGGACAATCCCCTACTCTTCCCCATTTTTGACTTTTTCGACACTACCGGCCCTGTCATTCTTTAAAATTTTTGCCCGCTTTGGAAAATCCTTGACAATTTTCACACAATGCCTTCACGGTGCTTGATTTTACACATTTTTCATTCAGGCCGCCCCTCTGGCCCCTTGTAGCAAGTTTTGGGACAATCCCCCACCCTTCCTATTTTTGACTTTTTCGACACTACCGGCCCTGTCATTTTTTTCAATTTTTGCCCCCTATGGAAAATCCTTCACAATTTTCACACAATGTCTTCACGGTGCTTGATTTTACACATTTTTCATTCAGGCCGCCCCTCTGGCCCCTTGTAGCAAGTTTTGGGACAATCCCCCACCCTTCCCATTTTTGACTTTTTCGACACTACCGGCCCTGTCGTTTTTTTCAATTTTTGGCCGCTTTGGAAAATCCTTCACAATTTTCACACAATGCCCTCACGGTGCTTGATTTTACAAATTTTTCATTCAGGCCGCCCCTCTGGCCCCTTGTAGCAAGTTTTGGGACAATCCCCCACCCTTCCCATTTTTGACTTTTTCGACACTACCGGCCCTGTCATTTTTTTCCATTTTTGGCCGCTTTGGAAAATCCTTCACAATTTTCACACAATGCCCTCACGGTGCTTGATTTTACACATTTTTCATTCAGGCCGCCCCTCTGGCCCCTTGTAGCAAGTTTTGGGACAATCCCCCACCCTTCCCATTTTTGACTTTTTCGACACTACCGGCCCTGTCATTTTTTTCCATTTTTGGCCGCTTTGGAAAATCCTTCACAATTTTCACACAATGCCCTCACGGTGCTTGATTTTACACATTTTTCATTCAGGCCGCCCCTCTGGCCCCTTGTAGCAAGTTTTGGGACAATCCCCCACCCTTCCCATTTTTGACTTTTTCGACACTACCGGCCCTGTCATTTTTTTCAATTTTTGCCCCCTATGGAAAATCCTTCACAATTTTCACACAATGTCTTCACGGTGCTTGATTTTACACATTTTTCATTCAGGCCGCCCCTCTGGCCCCTTGTAGCAAGTTTTGGGACAATCCCCTACTCTTCCCCATTTTTGACTTTTTCGACACTACCGGCCCTGTCATTCTTTAAAATTTTTGCCCGCTTTGGAAAATCCTTGACAATTTTCACACAATGCCTTCACGGTGCTTGATTTTACACATTTTTCATTCAGGCCGCCCCTCTGGCCCCTTGTAGCAAGTTTTGGGACAATCCCCCACCCTTCCTATTTTTGACTTTTTCGACACTACCGGCCCTGTCATTTTTTTCAATTTTTGCCCCCTATGGAAAATCCTTCACAATTTTCACACAATGTCTTCACGGTGCTTGATTTTACACATTTTTCATTCAGGCCGCCCCTCTGGCCCCTTGTAGCAAGTTTTGGGACAATCCCCCACCCTTCCCATTTTTGACTTTTTCGACACTACCGGCCCTGTCATTTTTTTCCATTTTTGGCCGCTTTGGAAAATCCTTCACAATTTTCACACAATGCCCTCACGGTGCTTGATTTTACACATTTTTCATTCAGGCCGCCCCTCTGGCCCCTTGTAGCAAGTTTTGGGACAATCCCCCACCCTTCCCATTTTTGACTTTTTCGACACTACCGGCCCTGTCATTTTTTTCCATTTTTGGCCGCTTTGGAAAATCCTTCACAATTTTCACACAATGCCCTCACGGTGCTTGATTTTACACATTTTTCATTCAGGCCGCCCCTCTGGCCCCTTGTAGCAAGTTTTGGGACAATCCCCCACCCTTCCCATTTTTGACTTTTTCGACACTACCGGCCCTGTCATTTTTTTCAATTTTTGCCCCCTATGGAAAATCCTTCACAATTTTCACACAATGTCTTCACGGTGCTTGATTTTACACATTTTTCATTCAGGCCGCCCCTCTGGCCCCTTGTAGCAAGTTTTGGGACAATCCCCTACTCTTCCCCATTTTTGACTTTTTCGACACTACCGGCCCTGTCATTCTTTAAAATTTTTGCCCGCTTTGGAAAATCCTTGACAATTTTCACACAATGCCTTCACGGTGCTTGATTTTACACATTTTTCATTCAGGCCGCCCCTCTGGCCCCTTGTAGCAAGTTTTGGGACAATCCCCCACCCTTCCTATTTTTGACTTTTTCGACACTACCGGCCCTGTCATTTTTTTCAATTTTTGCCCCCTATGGAAAATCCTTCACAATTTTCACACAATGTCTTCACGGTGCTTGATTTTACACATTTTTCATTCAGGCCGCCCCTCTGGCCCCTTGTAGCAAGTTTTGGGACAATCCCCCACCCTTCCCATTTTTGACTTTTTCGACACTACCGGCCCTGTCGTTTTTTTCAATTTTTGGCCGCTTTGGAAAATCCTTCACAATTTTCACACAATGCCCTCACGGTGCTTGATTTTACAAATTTTTCATTCAGGCCGCCCCTCTGGCCCCTTGTAGCAAGTTTTGGGACAATCCCCCACCCTTCCCATTTTTGACTTTTTCGACACTACCGGCCCTGTCATTTTTTTCCATTTTTGGCCGCTTTGGAAAATCCTTCACAATTTTCACACAATGCCCTCACGGTGCTTGATTTTACACATTTTTCATTCAGGCCGCCCCTCTGGCCCCTTGTAGCAAGTTTTGGGACAATCCCCCACCCTTCCCATTTTTGACTTTTTCGACACTACCGGCCCTGTCATTTTTTTCCATTTTTGGCCGCTTTGGAAAATCCTTCACAATTTTCACACAATGCCCTCACGGTGCTTGATTTTACACATTTTTCATTCAGGCCGCCCCTCTGGCCCCTTGTAGCAAGTTTTGGGACAATCCCCCACCCTTCCCATTTTTGACTTTTTCGACACTACCGGCCCTGTCATTTTTTTCAATTTTTGCCCCCTATGGAAAATCCTTCACAATTTTCACACAATGTCTTCACGGTGCTTGATTTTACACATTTTTCATTCAGGCCGCCCCTCTGGCCCCTTGTAGCAAGTTTTGGGACAATCCCCCACCCTTCCCATTTTTGACTTTTTCGACACTACCGGCCCTGTCGTTTTTTTCAATTTTTGGCCGCTTTGGAAAATCCTTCACAATTTTCACACAATGCCCTCACGGTGCTTGATTTTACAAATTTTTCATTCAGGCCGCCCCTCTGGCCCCTTGTAGCAAGTTTTGGGACAATCCCCCACCCTTCCCATTTTTGACTTTTTCGACACTACCGGCCCTGTCATTTTTTTCCATTTTTGGCCGCTTTGGAAAATCCTTCACAATTTTCACACAATGCCCTCACGGTGCTTGATTTTACACATTTTTCATTCAGGCCGCCCCTCTGGCCCCTTGTAGCAAGTTTTGGGACAATCCCCCACCCTTCCCATTTTTGACTTTTTCGACACTACCGGCCCTGTCATTTTTTTCCATTTTTGGCCGCTTTGGAAAATCCTTCACAATTTTCACACAATGCCCTCACGGTGCTTGATTTTACACATTTTTCATTCAGGCCGCCCCTCTGGCCCCTTGTAGCAAGTTTTGGGACAATCCCCCACCCTTCCCATTTTTGACTTTTTCGACACTACCAGCCCTGTCATTTTTTTCAATTTTTACCCCTATGGAAAATCCTTCACAATTTTCACACAATGCCTTCACGGTGCTTGATTTTACACATTTTTCAATCAGCCCGCCCCTCTGGCCCCTTGTAGCAAGTTTTGGGACAATCCCCCACCCTTCCCATTTTTGACTTTTTCGACACTACCGGCCCTGTCATTTTTTTCCATTTTTGGCCGCTTTGGAAAATCCTTCACAATTTTCACACAATGCCCTCACGGTGCTTGATTTTACACATTTTTCATTCAGGCCGCCCCTCTGGCCCCTTGTAGCAAGTTTTGGGACAATCCCCCACCCTTCCCATTTTTGACTTTTTCGACACTACCGGCCCTGTCATTTTTTTCCATTTTTGGCCGCTTTGGAAAATCCTTCACAATTTTCACACAATGCCCTCACGGTGCTTGATTTTACACATTTTTCATTCAGGCCGCCCCTCTGGCCCCTTGTAGCAAGTTTTGGGACAATCCCCCACCCTTCCCATTTTTGACTTTTTCGACACTACCAGCCCTGTCATTTTTTTTCAATTTTTACCCCTATGGAAAATCCTTCACAATTTTCACACAATGCCTTCACGGTGCTTGATTTTACACATTTTTCAATCAGCCCGCCCCTCTGGCCCCTTGTAGCAAGTTTTGGGACAATCCCCCACCCTTCCCATTTTTGACTTTTTCGACACTATCGGCCCTGTCATCTTTTTCAATTTTTGCCCGCTTTGGAAAATCCTTCACAATTTTCACACAATGCCTTCACAGTGCTTGATTTTACACACTTTTAATTCAGGCCGCCCCTCTGGCCCCTTGTAGCAAGTTTTGGGACAATCCCCCACCCTTCCCATTTTTGACTTTTTCGACACTACCGACCCTGTCATTTTTTTCAATTTTTGCCCCCTATGGAAAATCCTTCACAATTTTCACACAATGTCTTCACGGTGCTTGATATTACACATTTTTCATTCAGGCCGCCCCTCTGGCCCCTTGTAGCAAGTTTTGGGACAATCCCCCACCCTTCCCATTTTTGACTTTTTCGACACTACCGGCCCTGTCGTTTTTTTCAATTTTTGCCCGCTTTGGAAAATCCTTCACAATTTTCACACAATGCCCTCACGGTGCTTGATTTTACACATTTTTCATTCAGGCCGCCCCTCTGGCCCCTTGTAGCAAGTTTTGGGACAATCCCCTACTCTTCCCCATTTTTGACTTTTTCGACACTACCGGCCCTGTCATTCTTTAAAATTTTTGCCCGCTTTGGAAAATCCTTGACAATTTTCACACAATGCCTTCACGGTGCTTGATTTTACACATTTTTCATTCAGGCCGCCCCTCTGGCCCCTTGTAGCAAGTTTTGGGACAATCCCCCACCCTTCCTATTTTTGACTTTTTCGACACTACCGGCCCTGTCATTTTTTTCAATTTTTGCCCCCTATGGAAAATCCTTCACAATTTTCACACAATGTCTTCACGGTGCTTGATTTTACACATTTTTCATTCAGGCCGCCCCTCTGGCCCCTTGTAGCAAGTTTTGGGACAATCCCCCACCCTTCCCATTTTTGACTTTTTCGACACTACCGGCCCTGTCTTTTTTTTCAATTTTTGGCCGCTTTGGAAAATCCTTCACAATTTTCACACAATGCCCTCACGGTGCTTGATTTTACAAATTTTTCATTCAGGCCGCCCCTCTGGCCCCTTGTAGCAAGTTTTGGGACAATCCCCCACCCTTCCCATTTTTGACTTTTTCGACACTACCGGCCCTGTCATTTTTTTCCATTTTTGGCCGCTTTGGAAAATCCTTCACAATTTTCACACAATGCCCTCACGGTGCTTGATTTTACACATTTTTCATTCAGGCCGCCCCTCTGGCCCCTTGTAGCAAGTTTTGGGACAATCCCCCACCCTTCCCATTTTTGACTTTTTCGACACTACCGGCCCTGTCATTTTTTTCCATTTTTGGCCGCTTTGGAAAATCCTTCACAATTTTCACACAATGCCCTCACGGTGCTTGATTTTACACATTTTTCATTCAGGCCGCCCCTCTGGCCCCTTGTAGCAAGTTTTGGGACAATCCCCCACCCTTCCCATTTTTGACTTTTTCGACACTACCGGCTCTGTCATTTTTTTCAATTTTTGCCCCCTATGGAAAATCCTTCACAATTTTCACACAATGTCTTCACGGTGCTTGATTTTACACATTTTTCATTCAGGCCGCCCCTCTGGCCCCTTGTAGCAAGTTTTGGGACAATCCCCCACCCTTCCCATTTTTGACTTTTTCGACACTACCGGCCCTGTCGTTTTTTTCAATTTTTGGCCGCTTTGGAAAATCCTTCACAATTTTCACACAATGCCCTCACGGTGCTTGATTTTACAAATTTTTCATTCAGGCCGCCCCTCTGGCCCCTTGTAGCAAGTTTTGGGACAATCCCCCACCCTTCCCATTTTTGACTTTTTCGACACTACCGGCCCTGTCATTTTTTTCCATTTTTGGCCGCTTTGGAAAATCCTTCACAATTTTCACACAATGCCCTCACGGTGCTTGATTTTACACATTTTTCATTCAGGCCGCCCCTCTGGCCCCTTGTAGCAAGTTTTGGGACAATCCCCCACCCTTCCCATTTTTGACTTTTTCGACACTACCAGCCCTGTCATTTTTTTCAATTTTTACCCCTATGGAAAATCCTTCACAATTTTCACACAATGCCTTCACGGTGCTTGATTTTACACATTTTTCAATCAGCCCGCCCCTCTGGCCCCTTGTAGCAAGTTTTGGGACAATCCCCCACCCTTCCCATTTTTGACTTTTTCGACACTACCGGCCCTGTCATTTTTTTCCATTTTTGGCCGCTTTGGAAAATCCTTCACAATTTTCACACAATGCCCTCACGGTGCTTGATTTTACACATTTTTCATTCAGGCCGCCCCTCTGGCCCCTTGTAGCAAGTTTTGGGACAATCCCCCACCCTTCCCATTTTTGACTTTTTCGACACTACCGGCCCTGTCATTTTTTTCCATTTTTGGCCGCTTTGGAAAATCCTTCACAATTTTCACACAATGCCCTCACGGTGCTTGATTTTACACATTTTTCATTCAGGCCGCCCCTCTGGCCCCTTGTAGCAAGTTTTGGGACAATCCCCCACCCTTCCCATTTTTGACTTTTTCGACACTACCAGCCCTGTCATTTTTTTTCAATTTTTACCCCTATGGAAAATCCTTCACAATTTTCACACAATGCCTTCACGGTGCTTGATTTTACACATTTTTCAATCAGCCCGCCCCTCTGGCCCCTTGTAGCAAGTTTTGGGACAATCCCCCACCCTTCCCATTTTTGACTTTTTCGACACTATCGGCCCTGTCATCTTTTTCAATTTTTGCCCGCTTTGGAAAATCCTTCACAATTTTCACACAATGCCTTCACAGTGCTTGATTTTACACACTTTTAATTCAGGCCGCCCCTCTGGCCCCTTGTAGCAAGTTTTGGGACAATCCCCCACCCTTCCCATTTTTGACTTTTTCGACACTACCGACCCTGTCATTTTTTTCAATTTTTGCCCCCTATGGAAAATCCTTCACAATTTTCACACAATGTCTTCACGGTGCTTGATATTACACATTTTTCATTCCGGCCGCCCCTCTGGCCCCTTGTAGCAAGTTTTGGGACAATCCCCCACCCTTCCCATTTTTGACTTTTTCGACACTATCGGCCCTGTCGTTTTTTTTCAATTTTTGCCCGCTTTGGAAAATCCTTCACAATTTTCACACAATGCCCTCACGGTGCTTGATTTTACACATTTTTCATTCAGGCCGCCCCTCTGGCCCCTTGTAGCAAGTTTTGGGACAATCCCCTACTCTTCCCCATTTTTGACTTTTTCGACACTACCGGCCCTGTCATTCTTTAAAATTTTTGCCCGCTTTGGAAAATCCTTGACAATTTTCACACAATGCCTTCACGGTGCTTGATTTTACACATTTTTCATTCAGGCCGCCCCTCTGGCCCCTTGTAGCAAGTTTTGGGACAATCCCCCACCCTTCCTATTTTTGACTTTTTCGACACTACCGGCCCTGTCATTTTTTTCAATTTTTGCCCCCTATGGAAAATCCTTCACAATTTTCACACAATGTCTTCACGGTGCTTGATTTTACACATTTTTCATTCAGGCCGCCCCTCTGGCCCCTTGTAGCAAGTTTTGGGACAATCCCCCACCCTTCCCATTTTTGACTTTTTCGACACTACCGGCCCTGTCGTTTTTTTCAATTTTTGGCCGCTTTGGAAAATCCTTCACAATTTTCACACAATGCCCTCACGGTGCTTGATTTTACAAATTTTTCATTCAGGCCGCCCCTCTGGCCCCTTGTAGCAAGTTTTGGGACAATCCCCCACCCTTCCCATTTTTGACTTTTTCGACACTACCGGCCCTGTCATTTTTTTCCATTTTTGGCCGCTTTGGAAAATCCTTCACAATTTTCACACAATGCCCTCACGGTGCTTGATTTTACACATTTTTCATTCAGGCCGCCCCTCTGGCCCCTTGTAGCAAGTTTTGGGACAATCCCCCACCCTTCCCATTTTTGACTTTTTCGACACTACCGGCCCTGTCATTTTTTTCCATTTTTGGCCGCTTTGGAAAATCCTTCACAATTTTCACACAATGCCCTCACGGTGCTTGATTTTACACATTTTTCATTCAGGCCGCCCCTCTGGCCCCTTGTAGCAAGTTTTGGGACAATCCCCCACCCTTCCCATTTTTGACTTTTTCGACACTACCGGCTCTGTCATTTTTTTCAATTTTTGCCCCCTATGGAAAATCCTTCACAATTTTCACACAATGTCTTCACGGTGCTTGATTTTACACATTTTTCATTCAGGCCGCCCCTCTGGCCCCTTGTAGCAAGTTTTGGGACAATCCCCCACCCTTCCCATTTTTGACTTTTTCGACACTACCGGCCCTGTCGTTTTTTTCAATTTTTGGCCGCTTTGGAAAATCCTTCACAATTTTCACACAATGCCCTCACGGTGCTTGATTTTACAAATTTTTCATTCAGGCCGCCCCTCTGGCCCCTTGTAGCAAGTTTTGGGACAATCCCCCACCCTTCCCATTTTTGACTTTTTCGACACTACCGGCCCTGTCATTTTTTTCCATTTTTGGCCGCTTTGGAAAATCCTTCACAATTTTCACACAATGCCCTCACGGTGCTTGATTTTACACATTTTTCATTCAGGCCGCCCCTCTGGCCCCTTGTAGCAAGTTTTGGGACAATCCCCCACCCTTCCCATTTTTGACTTTTTCGACACTACCAGCCCTGTCATTTTTTTCAATTTTTACCCCTATGGAAAATCCTTCACAATTTTCACACAATGCCTTCACGGTGCTTGATTTTACACATTTTTCAATCAGCCCGCCCCTCTGGCCCCTTGTAGCAAGTTTTGGGACAATCCCCCACCCTTCCCATTTTTGACTTTTTCGACACTACCGGCCCTGTCATTTTTTTCCATTTTTGGCCGCTTTGGAAAATCCTTCACAATTTTCACACAATGCCCTCACGGTGCTTGATTTTACACATTTTTCATTCAGGCCGCCCCTCTGGCCCCTTGTAGCAAGTTTTGGGACAATCCCCCACCCTTCCCATTTTTGACTTTTTCGACACTACCGGCCCTGTCATTTTTTTCCATTTTTGGCCGCTTTGGAAAATCCTTCACAATTTTCACACAATGCCCTCACGGTGCTTGATTTTACACATTTTTCATTCAGGCCGCCCCTCTGGCCCCTTGTAGCAAGTTTTGGGACAATCCCCCACCCTTCCCATTTTTGACTTTTTCGACACTACCAGCCCTGTCATTTTTTTTCAATTTTTACCCCTATGGAAAATCCTTCACAATTTTCACACAATGCCTTCACGGTGCTTGATTTTACACATTTTTCAATCAGCCCGCCCCTCTGGCCCCTTGTAGCAAGTTTTGGGACAATCCCCCACCCTTCCCATTTTTGACTTTTTCGACACTATCGGCCCTGTCATCTTTTTCAATTTTTGCCCGCTTTGGAAAATCCTTCACAATTTTCACACAATGCCTTCACAGTGCTTGATTTTACACACTTTTAATTCAGGCCGCCCCTCTGGCCCCTTGTAGCAAGTTTTGGGACAATCCCCCACCCTTCCCATTTTTGACTTTTTCGACACTACCGACCCTGTCATTTTTTTCAATTTTTGCCCCCTATGGAAAATCCTTCACAATTTTCACACAATGTCTTCACGGTGCTTGATATTACACATTTTTCATTCCGGCCGCCCCTCTGGCCCCTTGTAGCAAGTTTTGGGACAATCCCCCACCCTTCCCATTTTTGACTTTTTCGACACTATCGGCCCTGTCGTTTTTTTTCAATTTTTGCCCGCTTTGGAAAATCCTTCACAATTTTCACACAATGCCCTCACGGTGCTTGATTTTACACATTTTTCATTCAGGCCGCCCCTCTGGCCCCTTGTAGCAAGTTTTGGGACAATCCCCTACTCTTCCCCATTTTTGACTTTTTCGACACTACCGGCCCTGTCATTCTTTAAAATTTTTGCCCGCTTTGGAAAATCCTTGACAATTTTCACACAATGCCTTCACGGTGCTTGATTTTACACATTTTTCATTCAGGCCGCCCCTCTGGCCCCTTGTAGCAAGTTTTGGGACAATCCCCCACCCTTCCTATTTTTGACTTTTTCGACACTACCGGCCCTGTCATTTTTTTCAATTTTTGCCCCCTATGGAAAATCCTTCACAATTTTCACACAATGTCTTCACGGTGCTTGATTTTACACATTTTTCATTCAGGCCGCCCCTCTGGCCCCTTGTAGCAAGTTTTGGGACAATCCCCCACCCTTCCCATTTTTGACTTTTTCGACACTACCGGCCCTGTCGTTTTTTTCAATTTTTGGCCGCTTTGGAAAATCCTTCACAATTTTCACACAATGCCCTCACGGTGCTTGATTTTACAAATTTTTCATTCAGGCCGCCCCTCTGGCCCCTTGTAGCAAGTTTTGGGACAATCCCCCACCCTTCCCATTTTTGACTTTTTCGACACTACCGGCCCTGTCATTTTTTTCCATTTTTGGCCGCTTTGGAAAATCCTTCACAATTTTCACACAATGCCCTCACGGTGCTTGATTTTACACATTTTTCATTCAGGCCGCCCCTCTGGCCCCTTGTAGCAAGTTTTGGGACAATCCCCCACCCTTCCCATTTTTGACTTTTTCGACACTACCGGCCCTGTCATTTTTTTCCATTTTTGGCCGCTTTGGAAAATCCTTCACAATTTTCACACAATGCCCTCACGGTGCTTGATTTTACACATTTTTCATTCAGGCCGCCCCTCTGGCCCCTTGTAGCAAGTTTTGGGACAATCCCCCACCCTTCCCATTTTTGACTTTTTCGACACTACCGGCCCTGTCATTTTTTTCAATTTTTGCCCCCTATGGAAAATCCTTCACAATTTTCACACAATGTCTTCACGGTGCTTGATTTTACACATTTTTCATTCAGGCCGCCCCTCTGGCCCCTTGTAGCAAGTTTTGGGACAATCCCCCACCCTTCCCATTTTTGACTTTTTCGACACTACCGGCCCTGTCGTTTTTTTCAATTTTTGGCCGCTTTGGAAAATCCTTCACAATTTTCACACAATGCCCTCACGGTGCTTGATTTTACAAATTTTTCATTCAGGCCGCCCCTCTGGCCCCTTGTAGCAAGTTTTGGGACAATCCCCCACCCTTCCCATTTTTGACTTTTTCGACACTACCGGCCCTGTCATTTTTTTCCATTTTTGGCCGCTTTGGAAAATCCTTCACAATTTTCACACAATGCCCTCACGGTGCTTGATTTTACACATTTTTCATTCAGGCCGCCCCTCTGGCCCCTTGTAGCAAGTTTTGGGACAATCCCCCACCCTTCCCATTTTTGACTTTTTCGACACTACTGGCCCTGTCATTTTTTTCCATTTTTGGCCGCTTTGGAAAATCCTTCACAATTTTCACACAATGCCCTCACGGTGCTTGATTTTACACATTTTTCATTCAGGCCGCCCCTCTGGCCCCTTGTAGCAAGTTTTGGGACAATCCCCCACCCTTCCCATTTTTGACTTTTTCGACACTACCGGCCCTGTCGTTTTTTTCAATTTTTGGCCGCTTTGGAAAATCCTTCACAATTTTCACACAATGCCCTCACGGTGCTTGATTTTACACATTTTTCATTCAGGCCGCCCCTCTGGCCCCTTGTAGCAAGTTTTGGGACAATCCCCCACCCTTCCCATTTTTGACTTTTTCGACACTACCGGCCCTGTCATTTTTTTCCATTTTTGGCCGCTTTGGAAAATCCTTCACAATTTTCACACAATGCCCTCACGGTGCTTGATTTTACACATTTTTCATTCAGGCCGCCCCTCTGGCCCCTTGTAGCAAGTTTTGGGACAATCCCCCACCCTTCCCATTTTTGACTTTTTCGACACTACCAGCCCTGTCATTTTTTTTCAATTTTTACCCCTATGGAAAATCCTTCACAATTTTCACACAATGCCTTCACGGTGCTTGATTTTACACATTTTTCAATCAGCCCGCCCCTCTGGCCCCTTGTAGCAAGTTTTGGGACAATCCCCCACCCTTCCCATTTTTGACTTTTTCGACACTATCGGCCCTGTCATCTTTTTCAATTTTTGCCCGCTTTGGAAAATCCTTCACAATTTTCACACAATGCCTTCACAGTGCTTGATTTTACACACTTTTAATTCAGGCCGCCCCTCTGGCCCCTTGTAGCAAGTTTTGGGACAATCCCCCACCCTTCCCATTTTTGACTTTTTCGACACTACCGACCCTGTCATTTTTTTCAATTTTTGCCCCCTATGGAAAATCCTTCACAATTTTCACACAATGTCTTCACGGTGCTTGATATTACACATTTTTCATTCAGGCCGCCCCTCTGGCCCCTTGTAGCAAGTTTTGGGACAATCCCCCACCCTTCCCATTTTTGACTTTTTCGACACTACCGGCCCTGTCATTTTTTTCCATTTTTGGCCGCTTTGGAAAATCCTTCACAATTTTCACACAATGCCCTCACGGTGCTTGATTTTACACATTTTTCATTCAGGCCGCCCCTCTGGCCCCTTGTAGCAAGTTTTGGGACAATCCCCCACCCTTCCCATTTTTGACTTTTTCGACACTACCAGCCCTGTCATTTTTTTCAATTTTTACCCCTATGGAAAATCCTTCACAATTTTCACACAATGCCTTCACGGTGCTTGATTTTACACATTTTTCAATCAGCCCGCCCCTCTGGCCCCTTGTAGCAAGTTTTGGGACAATCCCCCACCCTTCCCATTTTTGACTTTTTCGACACTATCGGCCCTGTCATCTTTTTCAATTTTTGCCCGCTTTGGAAAATCCTTCACAATTTTCACACAATGCCTTCACAGTGCTTGATTTTACACACTTTTAATTCAGGCCGCCCCTCTGGCCCCTTGTAGCAAGTTTTGGGACAATCCCCCACCCTTCCTATTTTTTACTTTTTCAACACTACTGGCCCTGTCATTTTTTTCAATTTTTGCCCGCTTTGGAAAATCCTTGACAATTTTCACACAATGCCTTCACGGTGCTTGATTTTACACATTTTTCATTCAGGCCGCCCCTCTGGCCCCTTGTAGCAAGTTTTGGGACAATCCCCCACCCTTCCCATTTATGACTTTTTCGACACTACCGACCCTGTCATTTTTTTCAATTTTTGCCCGCTTTGGAAAATCCTTGACAATTTTCACACAATGCCTTCACAGTGCTTGATTTTACACATTTTTCATTCAGGCCGCCCCTCTGGCCCCTTGTAGCAAGTTTTGGGACAATCCCCCACCCTTCCTATTTTTGACTTTTTCGACACTACCGGCCCTGTCATTTTTTTCAATTTTTGCCCGCTTTGGAAAATCCTTGACAATTTTCACACAATGTCTTCACGGTGCTTGATTTTACACATTTTTCATTCAGGCCGCCCCTCTGGCCCCATGTAGCAAGTTTTGGGACAATCCCCCACCCTTCCCATTTATGACTTTTTCGACACTACCGACCCTGTCATTTTTTTCAATTTTTGCCCACTTTGGAAAATCCTTGACAATTTTCACACAATGCCTTCACGGTGCTTGATTTTACACATTTTTCATTCAGGCCGCCCCTCTGGCCCCTTGTAGCAAGTTTTGGGACAATCCCCCACCCTTCCTATTTTTGACTTTTTCGACACTACCGGCCCTGTCATTTTTTTCAATTTTTGCCCCCTATGGAAAATCCTTCACAATTTTCACACAATGTCTTCACGGTGCTTGATATTGCACATTTTTCATTCAGGCCGCCCCTCTGGCCCCTTGTAGCAAGTTTTGGGACAATCCCCCACCCTTCCCATTTTTGACTTTTTCGACACTACCGGCCCTGTCGTTTTTTTCAATTTTTGCCCGCTTTGGAAAATCCTTCACAATTTTCACACAATGCCCTCACGGTGCTTGATTTTACACATTTTTCATTCAGGCCGCCCCTCTGGCCCCTTGTAGCAAGTTTTGGGACAATCCCCTACCCTTCCCCATTTTTGACTTTTTCGACACTACCAGCCCTGTCATTTTTTTCAATTTTTGCCCCCTATGGAAAATCCTTTACAATTTTCACACAATGTCTTCACGGTGCTTGATTTTACACATTTTTCATTCAGGCCGCCCCTCTGGCCCCTTGTAGCAAGTTTTGGGACAATCCCCCACCCTTCCCATTTTTGACTTTTTCGACACTACCGGCCCTGTCGTTTTTTTCAATTTTTGGCCGCTTTGGAAAATCCTTCACAATTTTCACACAATGCCCTCACGGTGCTTGATTTTACAAATTTTTCATTCAGGCCGCCCCTCTGGCCCCTTGTAGCAAGTTTTGGGACAATCCCCCCACCCTTCCCATTTTTGACTTTTTCGACACTACCGGCCCTGTCATTTTTTTCCATTTTTGGCCGCTTTGGAAAATCCTTCACAATTTTCACACAATGCCCTCACGGTGCTTGATTTTACACATTTTTCATTCAGGCCGCCCCTCTGGCCCCTTGTAGCAAGTTTTGGGACAATCCCCCACCCTTCCCATTTTTGACTTTTTCGACACTACCAGCCCTGTCATTTTTTTCAATTTTTACCCCTATGGAAAATCCTTCACAATTTTCACACAATGCCTTCACGGTGCTTGATTTTACACATTTTTCAATCAGCCCGCCCCTCTGGCCCCTTGTAGCAAGTTTTGGGACAATCCCCCACCCTTCCCATTTTTGACTTTTTCGACACTATCGGCCCTGTCATCTTTTTCAATTTTTGCCCGCTTTGGAAAATCCTTCACAATTTTCACACAATGCCTTCACAGTGCTTGATTTTACACACTTTTAATTCAGGCCGCCCCTCTGGCCCCTTGTAGCAAGTTTTGGGACAATCCCCCACCCTTCCCATTTTTGACTTTTTCGACACTACCGACCCTGTCATTTTTTTCAATTTTTGCCCGCTTTGGAAAATCCTTGA
Source organism: Scomber japonicus (assembly GCF_027409825.1). Classification (NCBI taxonomy): domain Eukaryota; kingdom Metazoa; phylum Chordata; class Actinopteri; order Scombriformes; family Scombridae; genus Scomber; species Scomber japonicus. The sequence continues at coordinate 17,423,436 of NC_070585.1, read as the reverse complement.
CAATTTGCACACAATGCCTTCACGGTGCTTGATTTTACACATTTTTCATTCAGGCCGCCCCTCTGGCCCCTTGTAGCAAGTTTTGGGACAATCCCCCACCCTTCCTATTTTTGACTTTTTCAACACTACCGGCCCTGTCATTTTTTTCAATTTTTGCCCGCTTTGGAAAATCCTTGACAATTTTCACACAATGCCTTCACGGTGCTTGATTTTACACATTTTTCATTCAGGCCGCCCCTTTGGCCCCTTGTAGCAAGTTTTGGGACAATCCCCCACCCTTCCTATTTTTGACTTTTTCAACACTACCGGCCCTGTCATTTTTTTCAATTTTTGCCCCCTATGGAAAATCCTTCACAATTTTCACACAATGTCTTCACGGTGCTTGATTTTACACATTTTTCATTCAGGCCGCCCCTCTGGCCCCTTGTAGCAAGTTTTGGGACAATCCCCCACCCTTCCCATTTTTGACTTTTTCGACACTACCGGCCCTGTCATTTTTTTCCATTTTTGGCCGCTTTGGAAAATCCTTCACAATTTTCACACAATGCCCTCACGGTGCTTGATTTTACACATTTTTCATTCAGGCCGCCCCTCTGGCCCCTTGTAGCAAGTTTTGGGACAATCCCCCACCCTTCCCATTTTTGACTTTTTCGACACTACCGGCCCTGTCGTTTTTTTCAATTTTTGGCCGCTTTGGAAAATCCTTCACAATTTTCACACAATGCCCTCACGGTGCTTGATTTTACACATTTTTCATTCAGGCCGCCCCTCTGGCCCCTTGTAGCAAGTTTTGGGACAATCCCCCACCCTTCCCATTTTTGACTTTTTCGACACTACCGGCCCTGTCATTTTTTTCCATTTTTGGCCGCTTTGGAAAATCCTTCACAATTTTCACACAATGCCCTCACGGTGCTTGATTTTACACATTTTTCAATCAGCCCGCCCCTCTGGCCCCTTGTAGCAAGTTTTGGGACAATCCCCCACCCTTCCCATTTTTGACTTTTTCGACACTATCGGCCCTGTCATCTTTTTCAATTTTTGCCCGCTTTGGAAAATCCTTCACAATTTTCACACAATGCCTTCACAGTGCTTGATTTTACACACTTTTAATTCAGGCCGCCCCTCTGGCCCCTTGTAGCAAGTTTTGGGACAATCCCCCACCCTTCCCATTTTTGACTTTTTCGACACTACCGACCCTGTCATTTTTTTCAATTTTTGCCCCCTATGGAAAATCCTTCACAATTTTCACACAATGTCTTCACGGTGCTTGATATTACACATTTTTCATTCAGGCCGCCCCTCTGGCCCCTTGTAGCAAGTTTTGGGACAATCCCCCACCCTTCCCATTTTTGACTTTTTCGACACTACCGGCCCTGTCATTTTTTTCCATTTTTGGCCGCTTTGGAAAATCCTTCACAATTTTCACACAATGCCCTCACGGTGCTTGATTTTACACATTTTTCATTCAGGCCGCCCCTCTGGCCCCTTGTAGCAAGTTTTGGGACAATCCCCCACCCTTCCCATTTTTGACTTTTTCGACACTATCAGCCCTGTCATTTTTTTCAATTTTTACCCCTATGGAAAATCCTTGACAATTTTCACACAATGCCTTCACGGTGCTTGATTTTACACATTTTTCAATCAGCCCGCCCCTCTGGCCCCTTGTAGCAAGTTTTGGGACAATCCCCCACCCTTCCCATTTTTGACTTTTTCGACACTATCGGCCCTGTCATCTTTTTCAATTTTTGCCCGCTTTGGAAAATCCTTCACAATTTTCACACAATGCCTTCACAGTGCTTGATTTTACACACTTTTAATTCAGGCCGCCCCTCTGGCCCCTTGTAGCAAGTTTTGGGACAATCCCCCACCCTTCCTATTTTTTACTTTTTCAACACTACCGGCCCTGTCATTTTTTTCAATTTTTGCCCGCTTTGGAAAATCCTTGACAATTTTCACACAATGCCTTCACGGTGCTTGATTTTACACATTTTTCATTCAGGCCGCCCCTCTGGCCCCTTGTAGCAAGTTTTGGGACAATCCCCCACCCTTCCCATTTATGACTTTTTCGACACTACCGACCCTGTCATTTTTTTCAATTTTTGCCCGCTTTGGAAAATCCTTGACAATTTTCACACAATGCCTTCACAGTGCTTGATTTTACACATTTTTCATTCAGGCCGCCCCTCTGGCCCCTTGTAGCAAGTTTTGGGACAATCCCCCACCCTTCCTATTTTTGACTTTTTCGACACTACCGGCCCTGTCATTTTTTTCAATTTTTGCCCGCTTTGGAAAATCCTTGACAATTTTCACACAATGTCTTCACGGTGCTTGATTTTACACATTTTTCATTCAGGCCGCCCCTCTGGCCCCATGTAGCAAGTTTTGGGACAATCCCCCACCCTTCCCATTTATGACTTTTTCGACACTACCGACCCTGTCATTTTTTTCAATTTTTGCCCACTTTGGAAAATCCTTGACAATTTTCACACAATGCCTTCACGGTGCTTGATTTTACACATTTTTCATTCAGGCCGCCCCTCTGGCCCCTTGTAGCAAGTTTTGGGACAATCCCCCACCCTTCCTATTTTTGACTTTTTCGACACTACCGGCCCTGTCATTTTTTTCAATTTTTGCCCCCTATGGAAAATCCTTCACAATTTTCACACAATGTCTTCACGGTGCTTGATATTGCACATTTTTCATTCAGGCCGCCCCTCTGGCCCCTTGTAGCAAGTTTTGGGACAATCCCCCACCCTTCCCATTTTTGACTTTTTCGACACTACCGGCCCTGTCATTTTTTTCCATTTTTGGCCGCTTTGGAAAATCCTTCACAATTTTCACACAATGCCCTCACGGTGCTTGATTTTACACATTTTTCATTCAGGCCGCCCCTCTGGCCCCTTGTAGCAAGTTTTGGGACAATCCCCCACCCTTCCCATTTTTGACTTTTTCGACACTACCGGCCCTGTCATTTTTTTCCATTTTTGGCCGCTTTGGAAAATCCTTCACAATTTTCACACAATGCCCTCACAGTGCTTGATTTTACACATTTTTCATTCAGGCCGCCCCTCTGGCCCCTTGTAGCAAGTTTTGGGACAATCCCCCACCCTTCCCATTTTTGACTTTTTCGACACTACCAGCCCTGTCATTTTTTTCAATTTTTACCCCTATGGAAAATCCTTCACAATTTTCACACAATGCCTTCACGGTGCTTGATTTTACACATTTTTCAATCAGCCCGCCCCTCTGGCCCCTTGTAGCAAGTTTTGGGACAATCCCCCACCCTTCCCATTTTTGACTTTTTCGACACTATCGGCCCTGTCATCTTTTTCAATTTTTGCCCGCTTTGGAAAATCCTTCACAATTTTCACACAATGCCTTCACAGTGCTTGATTTTACACACTTTTAATTCAGGCCGCCCCTCTGGCCCCTTGTAGCAAGTTTTGGGACAATCCCCCACCCTTCCCATTTTTGACTTTTTCGACACTACCGACCCTGTCATTTTTTTCAATTTTTGCCCGCTTTGGAAAATCCTTGACAATTTTCACACAATGCCTTCACGGTGCTTGATTTTACACATTTTTCATTCAGGCCGCCCCTCTGGCCCCTTGTAGCAAGTTTTGGGACAATCCCCCACCCTTCCTATTTTTGACTTTTTCAACACTACCGGCCCTGTCATTTTTTTCAATTTTTGCCCGCTTTGGAAAATCCTTGACAATTTTCACACAATGCCTTCACGGTGCTTGATTTTACACATTTTTCATTCAGGCCGCCCCTTTGGCCCCTTGTAGCAAGTTTTGGGACAATCCCCCACCCTTCCCATTTTTGACTTTTTCGACACTACCGGCCCTGTCGTTTTTTTCAATTTTTGGCCGCTTTGGAAAATCCTTCACAATTTTCACACAATGCCCTCACGGTGCTTGATTTTTACACATTTTTCATTCAGGCCGCCCCTCTGGCCCCTTGTAGCAAGTTTTGGGACAATCCCCCACCCTTCCCATTTTTGACTTTTTCGACACTACCAGCCCTGTCATTTTTTTCAATTTTTACCCCTATGGAAAATCCTTCACAATTTTCACACAATGCCTTCACGGTGCTTGATTTTACACATTTTTCAATCAGCCCGCCCCTCTGGCCCCTTGTAGCAAGTTTTGGGAAAATCCCCCACCCTTCCCATTTTTGACTTTTTCGACACTATCGGCCCTGTCATCTTTTTCAATTTTTGCCCGCTTTGGAAAATCCTTCACAATTTTCACACAATGCCTTCACAGTGCTTGATTTTACACACTTTTAATTCAGGCCGCCCCTCTGGCCCCTTGTAGCAAGTTTTGGGACAATCCCCCACCCTTCCCATTTTTGACTTTTTCGACACTACCGACCCTGTCATTTTTTTCAATTTTTGCCCGCTTTGGAAAATCCTTGACAATTTTCACACAATGCCTTCACGGTGCTTGATTTTACACATTTTTCATTCAGGCCGCCCCTCTGGCCCCTTGTAGCAAGTTTTGGGACAATCCCCCACCCTTCCTATTTTTGACTTTTTCAACACTACCGGCCCTGTCTTTTTTTTCAATTTTTGCCCGCTTTGGAAAATCCTTGACAATTTTCACACAATGCCTTCACGGTGCTTGATTTTACACATTTTTCATTCAGGCCGCCCCTTTGGCCCCTTGTAGCAAGTTTTGGGACAATCCCCCACCCTTCCTATTTTTGACTTTTTCAACACTACCGGCCCTGTCATTTTTTTCAATTTTTGCCCCCTATGGAAAATCCTTCACAATTTTCACACAATGTCTTCACGGTGCTTGATATTACACATTTTTCATTCAGGCCGCCCCTCTGGCCCCTTGTAGCAAGTTTTGGGACAATCCCCCACCCTTCCCATTTTTGACTTTTTCGACACTACTGGCCCTGTCGTTTTTTTCAATTTTTGCCCGCTTTGGAAAATCCTTCACAATTTTCACACAATGCCCTCACGGTGCTTGATTTTACACATTTTTCATTCAGGCCGCCCCTCTGGCCCCTTGTAGCAAGTTTTGGGACAATCCCCCACCCTTCCCATTTTTGACTTTTTCGACACTACCGGCCCTGTCATTTTTTTCCATTTTTGGCCGCTTTGGAAAATCCTTCACAATTTTCACACAATGCCCTCACGGTGCTTGATTTTACACATTTTTCATTCAGGCCGCCCCTCTGGCCCCTTGTAGCAAGTTTTGGGACAATCCCCCACCCTTCCCATTTTTGACTTTTTCGACACTACCGGCCCTGTCGTTTTTTTCAATTTTTGGCCGCTTTGGAAAATCCTTCACAATTTTCACACAATGCCCTCACGGTGCTTGATTTTACAAATTTTTCATTCAGGCCGCCCCTCTGGCCCCTTGTAGCAAGTTTTGGGACAATCCCCCACCCTTCCCATTTTTGACTTTTTCGACACTACCGGCCCTGTCATTTTTTTCCATTTTTGGCCGCTTTGGAAAATCCTTCACAATTTTCACACAATGCCCTCACGGTGCTTGATTTTACACATTTTTCATTCAGGCCGCCCCTCTGGCCCCTTGTAGCAAGTTTTGGGACAATCCCCCACCCTTCCCATTTTTGACTTTTTCGACACTACCGACCCTGTCATTTTTTTCCATTTTTGGCCGCTTTGGAAAATCCTTCACAATTTTCACACAATGCCCTCACGGTGCTTGATTTTACACATTTTTCATTCAGGCCGCCCCTCTGGCCCCTTGTAGCAAGTTTTGGGACAATCCCCCACCCTTCCCATTTTTGACTTTTTCGACACTACCAGCCCTGTCATTTTTTTCAATTTTTACCCCTATGGAAAATCCTTCACAATTTTCACACAATGCCTTCACGGTGCTTGATTTTACACATTTTTCAATCAGCCCGCCCCTCTGGCCCCTTGTAGCAAGTTTTGGGACAATCCCCCACCCTTCCCATTTTTGACTTTTTCGACACTATCGGCCCTGTCATCTTTTTCAATTTTTGCCCGCTTTGGAAAATCCTTCACAATTTTCACACAATGCCTTCACAGTGCTTGATTTTACACACTTTTAATTCAGGCCGCCCCTCTGGCCCCTTGTAGCAAGTTTTGGGACAATCCCCCACCCTTCCTATTTTTTACTTTTTCAACACTACCGGCCCTGTCATTTTTTTCAATTTTTGCCCGCTTTGGAAAATCCTTGACAATTTTCACACAATGCCTTCACGGTGCTTGATTTTACACATTTTTCATTCAGGCCGCCCCTCTGGCCCCTTGTAGCAAGTTTTGGGACAATCCCCCACCCTTCCCATTTATGACTTTTTCGACACTACCGACCCTGTCATTTTTTTCAATTTTTGCCCGCTTTGGAAAATCCTTGACAATTTTCACACAATGCCTTCACAGTGCTTGATTTTACACATTTTTCATTCAGGCCGCCCCTCTGGCCCCTTGTAGCAAGTTTTGGGACAATCCCCCACCCTTCCCATTTTTGACTTTTTCGACACTACCAGCCCTGTCATTTTTTTCAATTTTTACCCCTATGGAAAATCCTTCACAATTTTCACACAATGCCTTCACGGTGCTTGATTTTACACATTTTTCAATCAGCCCGCCCCTCTGGCCCCTTGTAGCAAGTTTTGGGACAATCCCCCACCCTTCCCATTTTTGACTTTTTCGACACTATCGGCCCTGTCATCTTTTTCAATTTTTGCCCGCTTTGGAAAATCCTTCACAATTTTCACACAATGCCTTCACAGTGCTTGATTTTACACACTTTTAATTCAGGCCGCCCCTCTGGCCCCTTGTAGCAAGTTTTGGGACAATCCCCCACCCTTCCTATTTTTTACTTTTTCAACACTACCGGCCCTGTCATTTTTTTCAATTTTTGCCCGCTTTGGAAAATCCTTGACAATTTTCACACAATGCCTTCACGGTGCTTGATTTTACACATTTTTCATTCAGGCCGCCCCTCTGGCCCCATGTAGCAAGTTTTGGGACAATCCCCCACCCTTCCCATTTATGACTTTTTCGACACTACCGACCCTGTCATTTTTTTCAATTTTTGCCCACTTTGGAAAATCCTTGACAATTTTCACACAATGCCTTCACGGTGCTTGATTTTACACATTTTTCATTCAGGCCGCCCCTCTGGCCCCTTGTAGCAAGTTTTGGGACAATCCCCCACCCTTCCTATTTTTGACTTTTTCGACACTACCGGCCCTGTCATTTTTTTCAATTTTTGCCCCCTATGGAAAATCCTTCACAATTTTCACACAATGTCTTCACGGTGCTTGATATTGCACATTTTTCATTCAGGCCGCCCCTCTGGCCCCTTGTAGCAAGTTTTGGGACAATCCCCCACCCTTCCCATTTTTGACTTTTTCGACACTACCGGCCCTGTCGTTTTTTTCAATTTTTGCCCGCTTTGGAAAATCCTTCACAATTTTCACACAATGCCCTCACGGTGCTTGATTTTACACATTTTTCATTCAGGCCGCCCCTCTGGCCCCTTGTAGCAAGTTTTGGGACAATCCCCTACCCTTCCCCATTTTTGACTTTTTCGACACTACCAGCCCTGTCATTTTTTTCAATTTTTGCCCCCTATGGAAAATCCTTTACAATTTTCACACAATGTCTTCACGGTGCTTGATTTTACACATTTTTCATTCAGGCCGCCCCTCTGGCCCCTTGTAGCAAGTTTTGGGACAATCCCCCACCCTTCCCATTTTTGACTTTTTCGACACTACCGGCCCTGTCGTTTTTTTCAATTTTTGGCCGCTTTGGAAAATCCTTCACAATTTTCACACAATGCCCTCACGGTGCTTGATTTTACACATTTTTCATTCAGGCCGCCCCTCTGGCCCCTTGTAGCAAGTTTTGGGACAATCCCCCACCCTTCCCATTTTTGACTTTTTCGACACTACCGGCCCTGTCATTTTTTTCCATTTTTGGCCGCTTTGGAAAATCCTTCACAATTTTCACACAATGCCCTCACAGTGCTTGATTTTACACATTTTTCATTCAGGCCGCCCCTCTGGCCCCTTGTAGCAAGTTTTGGGACAATCCCCCACCCTTCCCATTTTTGACTTTTTCGACACTACCAGCCCTGTCATTTTTTTCAATTTTTACCCCTATGGAAAATCCTTCACAATTTTCACACAATGCCTTCACGGTGCTTGATTTTACACATTTTTCAATCAGCCCGCCCCTCTGGCCCCTTGTAGCAAGTTTTGGGACAATCCCCCACCCTTCCCATTTTTGACTTTTTCGACACTATCGGCCCTGTCATCTTTTTCAATTTTTGCCCGCTTTGGAAAATCCTTCACAATTTTCACACAATGCCTTCACAGTGCTTGATTTTACACACTTTTAATTCAGGCCGCCCCTCTGGCCCCTTGTAGCAAGTTTTGGGACAATCCCCCACCCTTCCCATTTTTGACTTTTTCGACACTACCGACCCTGTCATTTTTTTCAATTTTTGCCCGCTTTGGAAAATCCTTCACAATTTTCACACAATGCCCTCACGGTGCTTGATATTACACATTTTTCATTCAGGCCGCCCCTCTGGCCCCTTGTAGCAAGTTTTGGGACAATCCCCCACCCTTCCCATTTTTGACTTTTTCGACACTACCGGCCCTGTCATTTTTTTCCATTTTTGGCCGCTTTGGAAAATCCTTCACAATTTTCACACAATGCCCTTACGGTGCTTGATTTTACACATTTTTCATTCAGGCCGCCCCTCTGGCCCCTTGTAGCAAGTTTTGGGACAATCCCCCACCCTTCCCATTTTTGACTTTTTCAACACTACCGGCCCTGTCATTTTTTTCAATTTTTGGCCGCTTTGGAAAATCCTTCACAATTTTCACACAATGCCCTCACGGTGCTTGATTTTATAAATTTTTCATTCAGGCCGCCCCTCTGGCCCCTTGTAGCAAGTTTTGGGACAATCCCCCACCCTTCCCATTTTTGACTTTTTCGACACTACCGGCCCTGTCATTTTTTTCAATTTTTGCCCGCTTTGGAAAATCCTTGACAATTTTCACACAATGCCTTCACAGTGCTTGATTTTACACATCTTTAATTCAGGCCGCCCCTCTGGCCCCTTGTAGCAAGTTTTGGGACAATCCCCCACCCTTCCCATTTTTGACTTTTTCGACACTACCGACCCTGTCATTTTTTTCAATTTTTGCCCGCTTTGGAAAATCCTTCACAATTTTCACACAATGCCCTCACGGTGCTTGATTTTATAAATTTTTCATTCAGGCCGCCCCTCTGGCCCCTTGTAGCAAGTTTTGGGACAATCCCCCACCCTTCCCATTTTTGACTTTTTCGACACTACCGGCCCTGTCGTTTTTTTCAATTTTTGGCCGCTTTGGAAAATCCTTCACAATTTTCACACAATGCCCTCACGGTGCTTGATTTTACAAATTTTTCATTCAGGCCGTCCCTCTGGCCCCTTGTAGCAAGTTTTGGGACAATCCCCCACCCTTCCCATTTTTGACTTTTTCGACACTGTCATTTTTTTCAATTTTTACCCCTGTGGAAAATCCTTCACAATTTTCACACAATGCCTTCACGGTGCTTGATTTTACACATTTTTCAATCAGCCCGCCCCTCTGGCCCCTTGTAGCAAGTTTTGGGACAATCCCCCACCCTTCCCATTTTTGACTTTTTCGACACTATCGGCCCTGTCATCTTTTTCAATTTTTGCCCGCTTTGGAAAATCCTTCACAATTTTCACACAATGCCTTCACAGTGCTTGATTTTACACACTTTTAATTCAGGCCGCCCCTCTGGCCCCTTGTAGCAAGTTTTGGGACAATCCCCCACCCTTCCCATTTTTGACTTTTTCGACACTACCGACCCTGTCATTTTTTTCAATTTTTGCCCGCTTTGGAAAATCCTTGACAATTTTCACACAATGCCTTCACGGTGCTTGATTTTACACATTTTTCATTCAGGCCGCCCCTCTGGCCCCTTGTAGCAAGTTTTGGGACAATCCCCCACCCTTCCCATTTTTGACTTTTTCGACACTACTGGCCCTGTCGTTTTTTTCAATTTTTGCCCGCTTTGGAAAATCCTTCACAATTTTCACACAATGCCCTCACGGTGCTTGATTTTACACATTTTTCATTCAGGCCGCCCCTCTGGCCCCTTGTAGCAAGTTTTGGGACAATCCCCCACCCTTCCCATTTTTGACTTTTTCGACACTACCGGCCCTGTCATTTTTTTCCATTTTTGGCCGCTTTGGAAAATCCTTCACAATTTTCACACAATGCCCTCACGGTGCTTGATTTTACACATTTTTCATTCAGGCCGCCCCTCTGGCCCCTTGTAGCAAGTTTTGGGACAATCCCCCACCCTTCCCATTTTTGACTTTTTCGACACTACCGGCCCTGTCATTTTTTTCCATTTTTGGCCGCTTTGGAAAATCCTTCACAATTTTCACACAATGCCCTCACGGTGCTTGATTTTACACATTTTTCATTCAGGCCGCCCCTCTGGCCCCTTGTAGCAAGTTTTGGGACAATCCCCCACCCTTCCCATTTTTGACTTTTTCGACACTACCGGCCCTGTCATTTTTTTCCATTTTTGGCCGCTTTGGAAAATCCTTCACAATTTTCACACAATGCCCTCACAGTGCTTGATTTTACACATTTTTCATTCAGGCCGCCCCTCTGGCCCCTTGTAGCAAGTTTTGGGACAATCCCCCACCCTTCCCATTTTTGACTTTTTCGACACTACCAGCCCTGTCATTTTTTTCAATTTTTACCCCTATGGAAAATCCTTCACAATTTTCACACAATGCCTTCACGGTGCTTGATTTTACACATTTTTCAATCAGCCCGCCCCTCTGGCCCCTTGTAGCAAGTTTTGGGACAATCCCCCACCCTTCCCATTTTTGACTTTTTCGACACTATCGGCCCTGTCATCTTTTTCAATTTTTGCCCGCTTTGGAAAATCCTTCACAATTTTCACACAATGCCTTCACAGTGCTTGATTTTACACACTTTTAATTCAGGCCGCCCCTCTGGCCCCTTGTAGCAAGTTTTGGGACAATCCCCCACCCTTCCCATTTTTGACTTTTTCGACACTACCGACCCTGTCATTTTTTTCAATTTTTGCCCGCTTTGGAAAATCCTTGACAATTTTCACACAATGCCTTCACGGTGCTTGATTTTACACATTTTTCATTCAGGCCGCCCCTCTGGCCCCTTGTAGCAAGTTTTGGGACAATCCCCCACCCTTCCTATTTTTGACTTTTTCAACACTACCGGCCCTGTCATTTTTTTCAATTTTTGGCCGCTTTGGAAAATCCTTGACAATTTTCACACAATGCCTTCACGGTGCTTGATTTTACACATTTTTCATTCAGGCCGCCCCTTTGGCCCCTTGTAGCAAGTTTTGGGACAATCCCCCACCCTTCCTATTTTTGACTTTTTCAACACTACCGGCCCTGTCATTTTTTTCAATTTTTGCCCCCTATGGAAAATCCTTCACAATTTTCACACAATGTCTTCACGGTGCTTGATATTACACATTTTTCATTCAGGCCGCCCCTCTGGCCCCTTGTAGCAAGTTTTGGGACAATCCCCCACCCTTCCCATTTTTGACTTTTTCGACACTACTGGCCCTGTCGTTTTTTTCAATTTTTGCCCGCTTTGGAAAATCCTTCACAATTTTCACACAATGCCCTCACGGTGCTTGATTTTACACATTTTTCATTCAGGCCGCCCCTCTGGCCCCTTGTAGCAAGTTTTGGGACAATCCCCCACCCTTCCCATTTTTGACTTTTTCGACACTACCGGCCCTGTCATTTTTTTCCATTTTTGGCCGCTTTGGAAAATCCTTCACAATTTTCACACAATGCCCTCACGGTGCTTGATTTTACACATTTTTCATTCAGGCCGCCCCTCTGGCCCCTTGTAGCAAGTTTTGGGACAATCCCCCACCCTTCCCATTTTTGACTTTTTCAACACTACCGGCCCTGTCATTTTTTTCAATTTTTGGCCGCTTTGGAAAATCCTTCACAATTTTCACACAATGCCCTCACGGTGCTTGATTTTATAAATTTTTCATTCAGGCCGCCCCTCTGGCCCCTTGTAGCAAGTTTTGGGACAATCCCCCACCCTTCCCATTTTTGACTTTTTCGACACTACCGGCCCTGTCATTTTTTTCAATTTTTGCCCGCTTTGGAAAATCCTTGACAATTTTCACACAATGCCTTCACAGTGCTTGATTTTACACATCTTTAATTCAGGCCGCCCCTCTGGCCCCTTGTAGCAAGTTTTGGGACAATCCCCCACCCTTCCCATTTTTGACTTTTTCGACACTACCGACCCTGTCATTTTTTTCAATTTTTGCCCGCTTTGGAAAATCCTTCACAATTTTCACACAATGCCCTCACGGTGCTTGATTTTATAAATTTTTCATTCAGGCCGCCCCTCTGGCCCCTTGTAGCAAGTTTTGGGACAATCCCCCACCCTTCCCATTTTTGACTTTTTCGACACTACCGGCCCTGTCGTTTTTTTCAATTTTTGGCCGCTTTGGAAAATCCTTCACAATTTTCACACAATGCCCTCACGGTGCTTGATTTTACAAATTTTTCATTCAGGCCGCCCCTCTGGCCCCTTGTAGCAAGTTTTGGGACAATCCCCCACCCTTCCCATTTTTGACTTTTTCGACACTACCGGCCCTGTCATTTTTTTCAATTTTTACCCCTGTGGAAAATCCTTCACAATTTTCACACAATGCCTTCACGGTGCTTGATTTTACACATTTTTCAATCAGCCCGCCCCTCTGGCCCCTTGTAGCAAGTTTTGGGACAATCCCCCACCCTTCCCATTTTTGACTTTTTCGACACTATCGGCCCTGTCATCTTTTTCAATTTTTGCCCGCTTTGGAAAATCCTTCACAATTTTCACACAATGCCTTCACAGTGCTTGATTTTACACACTTTTAATTCAGGCCGCCCCTCTGGCCCCTTGTAGCAAGTTTTGGGACAATCCCCCACCCTTCCCATTTTTGACTTTTTCGACACTACCGACCCTGTCATTTTTTTCAATTTTTGCCCGCTTTGGAAAATCCTTGACAATTTTCACACAATGCCTTCACGGTGCTTGATTTTACACATTTTTCATTCAGGCCGCCCCTCTGGCCCCTTGTAGCAAGTTTTGGGACAATCCCCCACCCTTCCCATTTTTGACTTTTTCGACACTACCGGCCCTGTCGTTTTTTTCAATTTTTGGCCGCTTTGGAAAATCCTTCATAATTTTCACACAATGCCCTCACGGTGCTTGATTTTATAAATTTTTCATTCAGGCCGCCCCTCTGGCCCCTTGTAGCAAGTTTTGGGACAATCCCCCACCCTTCCCATTTTTGACTTTTTCGACACTACCGGCCCTGTCGTTTTTTTCAATTTTTGGCCGCTTTGGAAAATCCTTCACAATTTTCACACAATGCCCTCACGGTGCTTGATTTTACACATTTTTCATTCAGGCCGCCCCTCTGGCCCCTTGTAGCAAGTTTTGGGACAATCCCCCACCCTTCCCATTTTTGACTTTTTCGACACTACCGGCCCTGTCATTTTTTTCAATTTTTACCCCTATAGAAAATCCTTCACAATTTTCACACAATGCCTTCACGGTGCTTGATTTTACACATTTTTCAATCAGCCCGCCCCTCTGGCCCCTTGTAGCAAGTTTTGGGACAATCCCCCACCCTTCCCATTTTTGACTTTTTCGACACTACCGGCCCTGTCGTTTTTTTCAATTTTTGGCCGCTTTGGAAAATCCTTCATAATTTTCACACAATGCCCTCACGGTGCTTGATTTTATAAATTTTTCATTCAGGCCGCCCCTCTGGCCCCTTGTAGCAAGTTTTGGGACAATCCCCCACCCTTCCCATTTTTGACTTTTTCGACACTACCGGCCCTGTCGTTTTTTTCAATTTTTGGCCGCTTTGGAAAATCCTTCACAATTTTCACACAATGCCCTCACGGTGCTTGATTTTACACATTTTTCATTCAGGCCGCCCCTCTGGCCCCTTGTAGCAAGTTTTGGGACAATCCCCCACTCTTCCCATTTTTGACTTTTTCGACACTACCGGCCCTGTCATTTTTTTCAATTTTTACCCCTATAGAAAATCCTTCACAATTTTCACACAATGCCTTCACGGTGCTTGATTTTACACATTTTTCAATCAGCCCGCCCCTCTGGCCCCTTGTAGCAAGTTTTGGGACAATCCCCCACCCTTCCCATTTTTGACTTTTTCGACACTATCGGCCCTGTCATCTTTTTCAATTTTTGCCCGCTTTGGAAAATCCTTCACAATTTTCACACAATGCCTTCACAGTGCTTGATTTTACACACTTTTAATTCAGGCCGCCCCTCTGGCCCCTTGTAGCAAGTTTTGGGACAATCCCCCACCCTTCCCATTTTTGACTTTTTCAACACTACCGGCCCTGTCATTTTTTTCAATTTTTGGCCGCTTTGGAAAATCCTTCACAATTTTCACACAATGCCCTCACGGTGCTTGATTTTACACATTTTTCATTCAGGCCGCCCCTCTGGCCCCTTGTAGCAAGTTTTGGGACAATCCCCCACCCTTCCCATTTTTGACTTTTTCGACACTAACGGCCCTGTCGTTTTTTTCAATTTTTGGCCGCTTTGGAAAATCCTTCACAATTTTCACAGAATGCCCTCACGGTGCTTGATTTTACAAATTTTTCATTCAGGCCGCCCCTCTGGCCCCTTGTAGCAAGTTTTGGGACAATCCCCCACCCTTCCCATTTTTGACTTTTTCGACACTACCGGCCCTGTCATTTTTTTCAATTTTTACCCCTATGGAAAATCCTTTACAATTTTCACACAATGCCTTCACGGTGCTTGATTTTACACATTTTTCAATCAGCCCGCCCCTCTGGCCCCTTGTAGCAAGTTTTGGGACAATCCCCCACCCTTCCCATTTTTGACTTTTTCGACACTATCGGCCCTGTCATCTTTTTCAATTTTTGCCCGCTTTGGAAAATCCTTCACAATTTTCACACAATGCCTTCACAGTGCTTGATTTTACACACTTTTAATTCAGGCCGCCCCTCTGGCCCCTTGTAGCAAGTTTTGGGACAATCCCCCACCCTTCCCATTTTTGACTTTTTCGACACTACCGACCCTGTCATTTTTTTCAATTTTTGCCTGCTTTGGAAAATCCTTGACAATTTTCACACAATGCCTTCACGGTGCTTGATTTTACACATTTTTCATTCAGGCCGCCCCTCTGGCCCCTTGTAGCAAGTTTTGGGACAATCCCCCACCCTTCCCATTTTTGACTTTTTCGACACTACCGACCCTGTCATTTTTTTCAATTTTTGCCCGCTTTGGAAAATCCTTCACAATTTTCACACAATGCCCTCACGGTGCTTGATTTTATAAATTTTTCATTCAGGCCGCCCCTCTGGCCCCTTGTAGCAAGTTTTGGGACAATCCCCCACCCTTCCCATTTTTGACTTTTTCGACACTACCGGCCCTGTCGTTTTTTTCAATTTTTGGCCGCTTTGGAAAATCCTTCACAATTTTCACACAATGCCCTCACGGTGCTTGATTTTACAAATTTTTCATTCAGGCCGCCCCTCTGGCCCCTTGTAGCAAGTTTTGGGACAATCCCCCACCCTTCCCATTTTTGACTTTTTCGACACTACCGGCCCTGTCATTTTTTTCAATTTTTACCCCTGTGGAAAATCCTTCACAATTTTCACACAATGCCTTCACGGTGCTTGATTTTACACATTTTTCAATCAGCCCGCCCCTCTGGCCCCTTGTAGCAAGTTTTGGGACAATCCCCCACCCTTCCCATTTTTGACTTTTTCGACACTATCGGCCCTGTCATCTTTTTCAATTTTTGCCCGCTTTGGAAAATCCTTCACAATTTTCACACAATGCCTTCACAGTGCTTGATTTTACACACTTTTAATTCAGGCCGCCCCTCTGGCCCCTTGTAGCAAGTTTTGGGACAATCCCCCACCCTTCCCATTTTTGACTTTTTCGACACTACCGACCCTGTCATTTTTTTCAATTTTTGCCCGCTTTGGAAAATCCTTGACAATTTTCACACAATGCCTTCACGGTGCTTGATTTTACACATTTTTCATTCAGGCCGCCCCTCTGGCCCCTTGTAGCAAGTTTTGGGACAATCCCCCACCCTTCCCATTTTTGACTTTTTCGACACTACCGGCCCTGTCGTTTTTTTCAATTTTTGGCCGCTTTGGAAAATCCTTCATAATTTTCACACAATGCCCTCACGGTGCTTGATTTTATAAATTTTTCATTCAGGCCGCCCCTCTGGCCCCTTGTAGCAAGTTTTGGGACAATCCCCCACCCTTCCCATTTTTGACTTTTTCGACACTACCGGCCCTGTCGTTTTTTTCAATTTTTGGCCGCTTTGGAAAATCCTTCACAATTTTCACACAATGCCCTCACGGTGCTTGATTTTACACATTTTTCATTCAGGCCGCCCCTCTGGCCCCTTGTAGCAAGTTTTGGGACAATCCCCCACCCTTCCCATTTTTGACTTTTTCGACACTACCGGCCCTGTCATTTTTTTCAATTTTTACCCCTATAGAAAATCCTTCACAATTTTCACACAATGCCTTCACGGTGCTTGATTTTACACATTTTTCAATCAGCCCGCCCCTCTGGCCCCTTGTAGCAAGTTTTGGGACAATCCCCCACCCTTCCCATTTTTGACTTTTTCGACACTATCGGCCCTGTCATCTTTTTCAATTTTTGCCCGCTTTGGAAAATCCTTCACAATTTTCACACAATGCCTTCACAGTGCTTGATTTTACACACTTTTAATTCAGGCCGCCCCTCTGGCCCCTTGTAGCAAGTTTTGGGACAATCCCCCACCCTTCCCATTTTTGACTTTTTCGACACTACCGACCCTGTCATTTTTTTCAATTTTTGCCCGCTTTGGAAAATCCTTGACAATTTTCACACAATGCCTTCACGGTGCTTGATTTTACACATTTTTCATTCAGGCCGCCCCTCTGGCCCCTTGTAGCAAGTTTTGGGACAATCCCCCACCCTTCCTATTTTTGACTTTTTCAACACTACCGGCCCTGTCATTTTTTTCAATTTTTGCCCGCTTTGGAAAATCCTTGACAATTTTCACACAATGCCTTCACGGTGCTTGATTTTACACATTTTTCATTCAGGCCGCCCCTTTGGCCCCTTGTAGCAAGTTTTGGGACAATCCCCCACCCTTCCTATTTTTGACTTTTTCAACACTACCGGCCCTGTCATTTTTTTCAATTTTTGCCCCCTATGGAAAATCCTTCACAATTTTCACACAATGTCTTCACGGTGCTTGATATTACACATTTTTCATTCAGGCCGCCCCTCTGGCCCCTTGTAGCAAGTTTTGGGACAATCCCCCACCCTTCCCATTTTTGACTTTTTCGACACTACTGGCCCTGTCGTTTTTTTCAATTTTTGCCCGCTTTGGAAAATCCTTCACAATTTTCACACAATGCCCTCACGGTGCTTGATTTTACACATTTTTCATTCAGGCCGCCCCTCTGGCCCCTTGTAGCAAGTTTTGGGACAATCCCCCACCCTTCCCATTTTTGACTTTTTCGACACTACCGGCCCTGTCATTTTTTTCCATTTTTGGCCGCTTTGGAAAATCCTTCACAATTTTCACACAATGCCCTCACGGTGCTTGATTTTACACATTTTTCATTCAGGCCGCCCCTCTGGCCCCTTGTAGCAAGTTTTGGGACAATCCCCCACCCTTCCCATTTTTGACTTTTTCAACACTACCGGCCCTGTCATTTTTTTCAATTTTTGGCCGCTTTGGAAAATCCTTCACAATTTTCACACAATGCCCTCACGGTGCTTGATTTTATAAATTTTTCATTCAGGCCGCCCCTCTGGCCCCTTGTAGCAAGTTTTGGGACAATCCCCCACCCTTCCCATTTTTGACTTTTTCGACACTACCGGCCCTGTCATTTTTTTCAATTTTTGCCCGCTTTGGAAAATCCTTGACAATTTTCACACAATGCCTTCACAGTGCTTGATTTTACACATCTTTAATTCAGGCCGCCCCTCTGGCCCCTTGTAGCAAGTTTTGGGACAATCCCCCACCCTTCCCATTTTTGACTTTTTCGACACTACCGACCCTGTCATTTTTTTCAATTTTTGCCCGCTTTGGAAAATCCTTCACAATTTTCACACAATGCCCTCACGGTGCTTGATTTTATAAATTTTTCATTCAGGCCGCCCCTCTGGCCCCTTGTAGCAAGTTTTGGGACAATCCCCCACCCTTCCCATTTTTGACTTTTTCGACACTACCGGCCCTGTCGTTTTTTTCAATTTTTGGCCGCTTTGGAAAATCCTTCACAATTTTCACACAATGCCCTCACGGTGCTTGATTTTACAAATTTTTCATTCAGGCCGCCCCTCTGGCCCCTTGTAGCAAGTTTTGGGACAATCCCCCACCCTTCCCATTTTTGACTTTTTCGACACTACCGGCCCTGTCATTTTTTTCAATTTTTACCCCTGTGGAAAATCCTTCACAATTTTCACACAATGCCTTCACGGTGCTTGATTTTACACATTTTTCAATCAGCCCGCCCCTCTGGCCCCTTGTAGCAAGTTTTGGGACAATCCCCCACCCTTCCCATTTTTGACTTTTTCGACACTATCGGCCCTGTCATCTTTTTCAATTTTTGCCCGCTTTGGAAAATCCTTCACAATTTTCACACAATGCCTTCACAGTGCTTGATTTTACACACTTTTAATTCAGGCCGCCCCTCTGGCCCCTTGTAGCAAGTTTTGGGACAATCCCCCACCCTTCCCATTTTTGACTTTTTCGACACTACCGACCCTGTCATTTTTTTCAATTTTTGCCCGCTTTGGAAAATCCTTGACAATTTTCACACAATGCCTTCACGGTGCTTGATTTTACACATTTTTCATTCAGGCCGCCCCTCTGGCCCCTTGTAGCAAGTTTTGGGACAATCCCCCACCCTTCCCATTTTTGACTTTTTCGACACTACCGGCCCTGTCGTTTTTTTCAATTTTTGGCCGCTTTGGAAAATCCTTCATAATTTTCACACAATGCCCTCACGGTGCTTGATTTTATAAATTTTTCATTCAGGCCGCCCCTCTGGCCCCTTGTAGCAAGTTTTGGGACAATCCCCCACCCTTCCCATTTTTGACTTTTTCGACACTACCGGCCCTGTCGTTTTTTTCAATTTTTGGCCGCTTTGGAAAATCCTTCACAATTTTCACACAATGCCCTCACGGTGCTTGATTTTACACATTTTTCATTCAGGCCGCCCCTCTGGCCCCTTGTAGCAAGTTTTGGGACAATCCCCCACCCTTCCCATTTTTGACTTTTTCGACACTACCGGCCCTGTCATTTTTTTCAATTTTTACCCCTATAGAAAATCCTTCACAATTTTCACACAATGCCTTCACGGTGCTTGATTTTACACATTTTTCAATCAGCCCGCCCCTCTGGCCCCTTGTAGCAAGTTTTGGGACAATCCCCCACCCTTCCCATTTTTGACTTTTTCGACACTACCGGCCCTGTCGTTTTTTTCAATTTTTGGCCGCTTTGGAAAATCCTTCATAATTTTCACACAATGCCCTCACGGTGCTTGATTTTATAAATTTTTCATTCAGGCCGCCCCTCTGGCCCCTTGTAGCAAGTTTTGGGACAATCCCCCACCCTTCCCATTTTTGACTTTTTCGACACTACCGGCCCTGTCGTTTTTTTCAATTTTTGGCCGCTTTGGAAAATCCTTCACAATTTTCACACAATGCCCTCACGGTGCTTGATTTTACACATTTTTCATTCAGGCCGCCCCTCTGGCCCCTTGTAGCAAGTTTTGGGACAATCCCCCACTCTTCCCATTTTTGACTTTTTCGACACTACCGGCCCTGTCATTTTTTTCAATTTTTACCCCTATAGAAAATCCTTCACAATTTTCACACAATGCCTTCACGGTGCTTGATTTTACACATTTTTCAATCAGCCCGCCCCTCTGGCCCCTTGTAGCAAGTTTTGGGACAATCCCCCACCCTTCCCATTTTTGACTTTTTCGACACTATCGGCCCTGTCATCTTTTTCAATTTTTGCCCGCTTTGGAAAATCCTTCACAATTTTCACACAATGCCTTCACAGTGCTTGATTTTACACACTTTTAATTCAGGCCGCCCCTCTGGCCCCTTGTAGCAAGTTTTGGGACAATCCCCCACCCTTCCCATTTTTGACTTTTTCAACACTACCGGCCCTGTCATTTTTTTCAATTTTTGGCCGCTTTGGAAAATCCTTCACAATTTTCACACAATGCCCTCACGGTGCTTGATTTTACACATTTTTCATTCAGGCCGCCCCTCTGGCCCCTTGTAGCAAGTTTTGGGACAATCCCCCACCCTTCCCATTTTTGACTTTTTCGACACTACCGGCCCTGTCGTTTTTTTCAATTTTTGGCCGCTTTGGAAAATCCTTCACAATTTTCACAGAATGCCCTCACGGTGCTTGATTTTACACATTTTTCAATCAGCCCGCCCCTCTGGCCCCTTGTAGCAAGTTTTGGGACAATCCCCCACCCTTCCCATTTTTGACTTTTTCGACACTATCGGCCCTGTCATCTTTTTCAATTTTTGCCCGCTTTGGAAAATCCTTCACAATTTTCACACAATGCCTTCACAGTGCTTGATTTTACACACTTTTAATTCAGGCCGCCCCTCTGGCCCCTTGTAGCAAGTTTTGGGACAATCCCCCACCCTTCCCATTTTTGACTTTTTCGACACTACCGACCCTGTCATTTTTTTCAATTTTTGCCTGCTTTGGAAAATCCTTGACAATTTTCACACAATGCCTTCACGGTGCTTGATTTTACACATTTTTCATTCAGGCCGCCCCTCTGGCCCCTTGTAGCAAGTTTTGGGACAATCCCCCACCCTTCCCATTTTTGACTTTTTCGACACTACCGACCCTGTCATTTTTTTCAATTTTTGCCCGCTTTGGAAAATCCTTCACAATTTTCACACAATGCCCTCACGGTGCTTGATTTTATAAATTTTTCATTCAGGCCGCCCCTCTGGCCCCTTGTAGCAAGTTTTGGGACAATCCCCCACCCTTCCCATTTTTGACTTTTTCGACACTACCGGCCCTGTCGTTTTTTTCAATTTTTGGCCGCTTTGGAAAATCCTTCACAATTTTCACACAATGCCCTCACGGTGCTTGATTTTACAAATTTTTCATTCAGGCCGCCCCTCTGGCCCCTTGTAGCAAGTTTTGGGACAATCCCCCACCCTTCCCATTTTTGACTTTTTCGACACTACCGGCCCTGTCATTTTTTTCAATTTTTACCCCTGTGGAAAATCCTTCACAATTTTCACACAATGCCTTCACGGTGCTTGATTTTACACATTTTTCAATCAGCCCGCCCCTCTGGCCCCTTGTAGCAAGTTTTGGGACAATCCCCCACCCTTCCCATTTTTGACTTTTTCGACACTATCGGCCCTGTCATCTTTTTCAATTTTTGCCCGCTTTGGAAAATCCTTCACAATTTTCACACAATGCCTTCACAGTGCTTGATTTTACACACTTTTAATTCAGGCCGCCCCTCTGGCCCCTTGTAGCAAGTTTTGGGACAATCCCCCACCCTTCCCATTTTTGACTTTTTCGACACTACCGACCCTGTCATTTTTTTCAATTTTTGCCCGCTTTGGAAAATCCTTGACAATTTTCACACAATGCCTTCACGGTGCTTGATTTTACACATTTTTCATTCAGGCCGCCCCTCTGGCCCCTTGTAGCAAGTTTTGGGACAATCCCCCACCCTTCCCATTTTTGACTTTTTCGACACTACCGGCCCTGTCGTTTTTTTCAATTTTTGGCCGCTTTGGAAAATCCTTCATAATTTTCACACAATGCCCTCACGGTGCTTGATTTTATAAATTTTTCATTCAGGCCGCCCCTCTGGCCCCTTGTAGCAAGTTTTGGGACAATCCCCCACCCTTCCCATTTTTGACTTTTTCGACACTACCGGCCCTGTCGTTTTTTTCAATTTTTGGCCGCTTTGGAAAATCCTTCACAATTTTCACACAATGCCCTCACGGTGCTTGATTTTACACATTTTTCATTCAGGCCGCCCCTCTGGCCCCTTGTAGCAAGTTTTGGGACAATCCCCCACCCTTCCCATTTTTGACTTTTTCGACACTACCGGCCCTGTCATTTTTTTCAATTTTTACCCCTATAGAAAATCCTTCACAATTTTCACACAATGCCTTCACGGTGCTTGATTTTACACATTTTTCATTCAGCCCGCCCCTCTGGCCCCTTGTAGCAAGTTTTGGGACAATCCCCCACCCTTCCCATTTTTGACTTTTTCGACACTGCCGGCCCTGTCGTTTTTTTCAATTTTTGGCCGCTTTGGAAAATCCTTCATAATTTTCACACAATGCCCTCACGGTGCTTGATTTTATAAATTTTTCATTCAGGCCGCCCCTCTGGCCCCTTGTAGCAAGTTTTGGGACAATCCCCCACCCTTCCCATTTTTGACTTTTTCGACACTACCGGCCCTGTCGTTTTTTTCAATTTTTGGCCGCTTTGGAAAATCCTTCACAATTTTCACACAATGCCCTCACGGTGCTTGATTTTACACATTTTTCATTCAGGCCGCCCCTCTGGCCCCTTGTAGCAAGTTTTGGGACAATCCCCCACTCTTCCCATTTTTGACTTTTTCGACACTACCGGCCCTGTCATTTTTTTCAATTTTTACCCCTATAGAAAATCCTTCACAATTTTCACACAATGCCTTCACGGTGCTTGATTTTACACATTTTTCAATCAGCCCGCCCCTCTGGCCCCTTGTAGCAAGTTTTGGGACAATCCCCCACCCTTCCCATTTTTGACTTTTTCGACACTATCGGCCCTGTCATCTTTTTCAATTTTTGCCCGCTTTGGAAAATCCTTCACAATTTTCACACAATGCCTTCACAGTGCTTGATTTTACACACTTTTAATTCAGGCCGCCCCTCTGGCCCCTTGTAGCAAGTTTTGGGACAATCCCCCACCCTTCCCATTTTTGACTTTTTCAACACTACCGGCCCTGTCATTTTTTTCAATTTTTGCCCGCTTTGGAAAATCCTTCACAATTTTCACACAATGCCCTCACGGTGCTTGATTTTACACATTTTTCATTCAGGCCGCCCCTCTGGCCCCTTGTAGCAAGTTTTGGGACAATCCCCCACCCTTCCCATTTTTGACTTTTTCGACACTACCGGCCCTGTCGTTTTTTTCAATTTTTGGCCGCTTTGGAAAATCCTTCACAATTTTCACACAATGCCCTCACGGTGCTTGATTTTACAAATTTTTCATTCAGGCCGCCCCTCTGGCCCCTTGTAGCAAGTTTTGGGACAATCCCCCACCCTTCCCATTTTTGACTTTTTCGACACTACCGGCCCTGTCATTTTTTTCAATTTTTACCCCTGTGGAAAATCCTTCACAATTTTCACACAATGCCTTCACGGTGCTTGATTTTACACATTTTTCAATCAGCCCGCCCCTCTGGCCCCTTGTAGCAAGTTTTGGGACAATCCCCCACCCTTCCCATTTTTGACTTTTTCGACACTATTGGCCCTGTCATCTTTTTCAATTTTTGCCCGCTTTGGAAAATCCTTCACAATTTTCACACAATGCCTTCACAGTGCTTGATTTTACACACTTTTAATTCAGGCCGCCCCTCTGGCCCCTTGTAGCAAGTTTTGGGACAATCCCCCACCCTTCCCATTTTTGACTTTTTCGACACTACTGGCCCTGTCATTTTTTTCAATTTTTGCCCACTTTGGAAAATCCTTCACAATTTTCACACAATGCCCTCACGGTGCTTGATTTTACACATTTTTCATTCAGGCCGCCCCTCTGGCCCCTTGTAGCAAGTTTTGGGACAATCCCCCACCCTTCCCATTTTTGACTTTTTCGACACTACCGGCCCTGTCATTTTTTTCCATTTTTGGCCGCTTTGGAAAATCCTTCACAATTTTCACACAATGCCCTCACGGTGCTTGATTTTACACATTTTTCATTCAGGCCGCCCCTCTGGCCCCTTGTAGCAAGTTTTGGGACAATCCCCCACCCTTCCCATTTTTGACTTTTTCGACACTACCGACCCTGTCATTTTTTTCAATTTTTGCCCGCTTTGGAAAATCCTTCACAATTTTCACACAATGCCCTCACGGTGCTTGATTTTACACATTTTTCATTCAGGCCGCCCCTCTGGCCCCTTGTAGCAAGTTTTGGGACAATCCCCCACCCTTCCCATTTTTTACTTTTTCGACACTACCGGCCCTGTCGTTTTTTTCAATTTTTGGCCGCTTTGGAAAATCCTTCACAATTTTCACACAATGCCCTCACGGTGCTTGATTTTACACATTTTTCATTCAGGCCGCCCCTCTGGCCCCTTGTAGCAAGTTTTGGGACAATCCCCCACCCTTCCCATTTTTGACTTTTTCGACACTACCGGCCCTGTCGTTTTTTTCAATTTTTGGCCGCTTTGGAAAATCCTTCATAATTTTCACACAATGCCCTCACGGTGCTTGATTTTATAAATTTTTCATTCAGGCCGCCCCTCTGGCCCCTTGTAGCAAGTTTTGGGACAATCCCCCACCCTTCCCATTTTTGACTTTTTCGACACTATCGGCCCTGTCATCTTTTTCAATTTTTGCCCGCTTTGGAAAATCCTTCACAATTTTCACACAATGCCTTCACAGTGCTTGATTTTACACACTTTTAATTCAGGCCGCCCCTCTGGCCCCTTGTAGCAAGTTTTGGGACAATCCCCCACCCTTCCCATTTTTGACTTTTTCAACACTACCGGCCCTGTCATTTTTTTCAATTTTTGCCCGCTTTGGAAAATCCTTCACAATTTTCACACAATGCCCTCACGGTGCTTGATTTTACACATTTTTCATTCAGGCCGCCCCTCTGGCCCCTTGTAGCAAGTTTTGGGACAATCCCCCACCCTTCCCATTTTTGACTTTTTCGACACTACCGGCCCTGTCGTTTTTTTCAATTTTTGGCCGCTTTGGAAAATCCTTCACAATTTTCACACAATGCCCTCACGGTGCTTGATTTTACAAATTTTTCATTCAGGCCGCCCCTCTGGCCCCTTGTAGCAAGTTTTGGGACAATCCCCCACCCTTCCCATTTTTGACTTTTTCGACACTACCGGCCCTGTCATTTTTTTCAATTTTTACCCCTGTGGAAAATCCTTCACAATTTTCACACAATGCCTTCACGGTGCTTGATTTTACACATTTTTCAATCAGCCCGCCCCTCTGGCCCCTTGTAGCAAGTTTTGGGACAATCCCCCACCCTTCCCATTTTTGACTTTTTCGACACTATCGGCCCTGTCATCTTTTTCAATTTTTGCCCGCTTTGGAAAATCCTTCACAATTTTCACACAATGCCTTCACAGTGCTTGATTTTACACACTTTTAATTCAGGCCGCCCCTCTGGCCCCTTGTAGCAAGTTTTGGGACAATCCCCCACCCTTCCCATTTTTGACTTTTTCGACACTACCGACCCTGTCATTTTTTTCAATTTTTGCCCGCTTTGGAAAATCCTTGACAATTTTCACACAATGCCTTCACGGTGCTTGATTTTACACATTTTTCATTCAGGCCGCCCCTCTGGCCCCTTGTAGCAAGTTTTGGGACAATCCCCCACCCTTCCCATTTTTGACTTTTTCGACACTACCGGCCCTGTCGTTTTTTTCAATTTTTGGCCGCTTTGGAAAATCCTTCATAATTTTCACACAATGCCCTCACGGTGCTTGATTTTATAAATTTTTCATTCAGGCCGCCCCTCTGGCCCCTTGTAGCAAGTTTTGGGACAATCCCCCACCCTTCCTATTTTTGACTTTTTCGACACTACCGGCCCTGTCATTTTTTTCAATTTTTGCCCCCTATGAAAAATCCTTCACAATTTTCACACAATGTCTTCACGGTGCTTGATATTACACATTTTTCATTCAGGCCGCCCCTCTGGCCCCTTGTAGCAAGTTTTGGGACAATCCCCCACCCTTCCCATTTTTGACTTTTTCGACACTACTGGCCCTGTCATTTTTTTCAATTTTTGCCCACTTTGGAAAATCCTTCACAATTTTCACACAATGCCCTCACGGTGCTTGATTTTACACATTTTTCATTCAGGCCGCCCCTCTGGCCCCTTGTAGCAAGTTTTGGGACAATCCCCCACCCTTCCCATTTTTGACTTTTTCGACACTACCGGCCCTGTCATTTTTTTCCATTTTTGGCCGCTTTGGAAAATCCTTCACAATTTTCACACAATGCCCTCACGGTGCTTGATTTTACACATTTTTCATTCAGGCCGCCCCTCTGGCCCCTTGTAGCAAGTTTTGGGACAATCCCCCACCCTTCCCATTTTTGACTTTTTCGACACTACCGACCCTGTCATTTTTTTCAATTTTTGCCCGCTTTGGAAAATCCTTCACAATTTTCACACAATGCCCTCACGGTGCTTGATTTTACACATTTTTCATTCAGGCCGCCCCTCTGGCCCCTTGTAGCAAGTTTTGGGACAATCCCCCACCCTTCCCATTTTTGACTTTTTCGACACTACCGGCCCTGTCGTTTTTTTCAATTTTTGGCCGCTTTGGAAAATCCTTCACAATTTTCACACAATGCCCTCACGGTGCTTGATTTTACACATTTTTCATTCAGGCCGCCCCTCTGGCCCCTTGTAGCAAGTTTTGGGACAATCCCCCACCCTTCCCATTTTTGACTTTTTCGACACTACCGGCCCTGTCGTTTTTTTCAATTTTTGGCCGCTTTGGAAAATCCTTCATAATTTTCACACAATGCCCTCACGGTGCTTGATTTTATAAATTTTTCATTCAGGCCGCCCCTCTGGCCCCTTGTAGCAAGTTTTGGGACAATCCCCCACCCTTCCTATTTTTGACTTTTTCGACACTACCGGCCCTGTCATTTTTTTCCATTTTTGGCCGCTTTGGAAAATCCTTCACAATTTTCACACAATGCCCTCACGGTGCTTGATTTTACACATTTTTCATTCAGGCCGCCCCTCTGGCCCCTTGTAGCAAGTTTTGGGACAATCCCCCACCCTTCCCATTTTTGACTTTTTCGACACTACCAGCCCTGTCATTTTTTTCAATTTTTACCCCTATGGAAAATCCTTCACAATTTTCACACAATGCCTTCACGGTGCTTGATTTTACACATTTTTCATTCAGGCCGCCCCTCTGGCCCCTTGTAGCAAGTTTTGGGACAATCCCCCACCCTTCCCATTTTTGACTTTTTCGACACTACCGGCCCTGTCATCTTTTTCAATTTTTGCCCGCTTTGGAAAATCCTTGACAATTTTCACACAATGCCTTCACGGTGCTTGATTTTACACATTTTTCATTCAGGCCGCCCCTCTGGCCCCTTGTAGCAAGTTTTGGGACAATCCCCCACCCTTCCCATTTTTGACTTTTTCGACACTACCGGCCCTGTCATTTTTTTCAATTTTTGCCCGCTTTGGAAAATCCTTGACAATTTTCACACAATGCATTCACGGTGCTTGATTTTACACATTTTTCTTTCAGCCCGCCCCTCTGGCCCCTTGTAGCAAGTTTTGGGACAATCCCCCACCCTTCCTATTTTTGACTTTTTCGACACTACCGGCCCTGCAATTTTTTTCAATTGGCCGCCCCTCTGGCTCTTTGGTCATACACAACTTTATCATATTAATCAAAAACTTTTGGATGTTGCCAAAGTCCCATCTAAACAGAAACCGAACAATAGAAATTAGTTCCCTTGAACTGAGACCTGCTTTCTTACCTGCCTGTTTCTACATCTGTTTGTCCACCTCACCTGTTGTTTCAGCTGGCTCTGTCACAGCAGCATGTTGGATGCTGTCCTCCTCTCCTATGCCTAACGAATCTATCTCTTTCTCTCCCTGACCCTGTCTTTCTGCTTGAGCAGCACTGGTTGAAGCCTGAAAATATTGTAAACAAATTAATAACATAGCTAATTACACTGGTCGGACTGTTCAGCTCTGTTTCAGACTGATACCTCCGGTTCAGGCTGGTCCTCATCCTCAACACGTCTCTTTTTCAATCGCGGGAAATATTTTTCAATACTCATCTGGATTTAAGCAGCAAACATTCAGTGTAAGGGTAAAAAAACTACATAACAGTACTTATAACAACTTTATTTGATTCACAGCTGCTAGTGTTTTGACCTCGACAACCCAACTACATTTTACCGCAAACTTGCGACTAATTAACTTTATAAAGAAGGTGTAAGGGTCGGGTCGGGACGGGACAATATTGTATTCAAAATATAAAATATTTTATAAGACTTTTTAATGTGTGATTTTATAAAGGTGCACGTGATACCAATCTTTCTTGAATTTCACCAGCCGTCTTCTCTGCACTAAGGCACAGCTTCCACGCTTCTAGGGATGATCTCGCTGATGGAGACACGCGGTGTGCACGGAGGGGAGGGGCTGTGTGTGTGTGTGTGTGTGTGTGTGTGTGTGTGTGTGTGTGTGTGTGTGTGTGTGTGTGTGTGTGTGTGTGTGGGTGTGTGTGGGTGTGTGTGGGTGTGTGTGGGTGTGTGGGCTATGTGAGAGAGACGCGTGAGTGACAGAGAGACGCAGGGAGAGCAGGGAGAGGAAATGCAGCTTAACGAATACGATGCGTATTTTTTAAATAGCGTTAAAAAAAAATTAATAACGAAACGCAATATGTGGCGGCCGGTGTTGAATCTGTGGCGCACCGCCACGAATTAGTCTATGTGTGGGAAACACTGCATCAGGGGAGTGTGGGTTGAAGAGCCTGCGAGGCCGGCGTGCGCCTGCGGGGCCGGCATGTGCCTGCGAGGCCGGCATGTGCCCCACGGGGCGCTCGGCTGCGGTCTGCTGCTGTGTGACGAGAGGAGAGCCGGTTTCCCACGAATCTTTAGTCAAGTCGGACGGGTTGATCTGCAGTTCGTAATCCGTGGTGAGTTCACTCTTGGAGTAGTAATCGTAGCATTTGTTCAAGTTTTGTTGATGCAATGCGGGAAGTACGATCTGTTTCTGTGATGACCATGAAAGCTTGACTGAGACTGCCTGCACGTGAAACTCGAAAGCGAGAGTGAACGAGGGGGAAGCTGTTAGGTCTGTTTATATAGGAGCCGGAAGGGGTGTAATTGGTGTGTGTTCCCGCTCCTGAAACTGCGCTTATCAAGCTTCGATTCAAGAAAAACTAACTAACATGAGATATCTATTCAAGTGCATTGACCTCTGTTTCAGGTCAGGCGCTGTCACCAAGTTAAAGTTTGTGTTTGTGAATGAGGTATGATAAATACAATATTAGATAAACCATGATCATCTTCATAGCTGCAGATCATTCTTACAGACTTTGTTGTATTGCTCTTGTATACATATTTACAGCTCAACAAAGAGATCTTCACACTGCTAAACATGATGATGTGGTCCTGTTGGCTTCATCAGATCGTGACCTCCAACTCTCACTGGATCGGTTCGCAGCCGAGTGTGAAACGGCCGGGATGAGAATCAGCACATCCAAATCCGAGTCCATGGTCCTCAACCGGAAAAGGGTGGAGTGCACTCTTCGAGTCGGGGATGAGATCCTGCCCCAAGTGGAGGAGTTCAAGTACCTCAGGGTCTTGTTCACGAGTGAGGGAAGGATGGAACATGAGATCGACAGGCGGATTGGTGCGGCGTCTGCAGTAATGCAGACTCTGCACAGATCCGTCGTGGTGAAGAGAGAGCTGAGCCGAAAGGCAAAGCTCTGGATTTACCAGAGAGTTCCTACCCTCACCTATGGTCATGAGCTTTGGGGAGTGACCCAAAGAACTAGATCGTGGGTACAAGCGGCCGAAATGAGCTTCCTCCGTAGGGTGGCTGGGTTCTCCCTTAGAGATAGGGTGAGAAGCTCAGTTATCCGGAGGGAGCTCGGAGTAGACCTGCTGCTCCTCCGCGTTGAGAGGAGCCAGATGAGGTGGCTCGGGCATCTGATTAGGATGCCTCCCGGACGCCTCCCTGGTGAGGTGTTCAGGGCACGTCCCACCGGTAGGAGACCCCTAGGAAGACCCAGGACACGCTGGAGAGACTATGTCTCTCGGCTGGCCTGGGAACGCCTCGGGATCCACCGGGAAGAGCTGGATGAAGTGGCTGGGGAGAGGGAAGTCTGGGCTTCCCTGCTTAGGCTGCTGCCCCCGCGACCCAACCCCGGATAAGCGAAAGAGGACGGTACGGTACGGTACACTGCTAAACATAAAACATGCAGTATCAAGTGCCTACCATCCACAAACCAATGGCCAGGTAAACATGGATACATTTTTTTTCATGGATGGATGTTACGTAGACATTACATGATATATGTGTGTAATATGTACATAAATCTGCAATTCACATTGTTATTGTACAGGATAGAGGACAAATCAAAATATCAAACGTGCTCTCCGGCGCTATGTGAATGAGCACCACAACGACTGGGACATTCACCTGCAAGCTGTGGTGTATGGCATAAATACCGCCAAACAGGTGTGTTTTTTACTTTACAATCACTAATGCTGTTAAATTTGCATCTTGAGGAATGTCACATGTCACATTGTTTTTTACTGTGAACTTAGAGCTCCGCGAAGAACACCCCGTTTTTCCTGTTCTTCAACCGCCACTACCTCCTTCCTGAGGTTCTCAACGCCTGTCCCATGGGAGACCACTTTGAAGTTGGAGACCCAGAGGACGATCTGGAAGCTAGGATGAGGACAATCACAGACCTCAATGAAAAGGTAGTGAGGCACAAAGCTCATATATTGAAGTTGTTGTATTTATGTGTTTCATGTTATTTACTTTATTTGTGGCTTTGGCCAATAGGTTCTTGCCAACATAGAAAAGGCCCAGGAGAAGCAAAAGAGCTGTTATGCAGCACGCAAAAGGAAGCGCTGCAAAACAGTAGAAATTAACACAGGTGATGACATTCTCCTGTCTTCTGAGCCAAAGAGGCAGCGGCTGGGGCATGGCCTGAAACATATGCATCAAGGCCCCTACAAAGTCCTTGATATGTCAGAAAATGGCGTGGCCACCATCCAAAAGAACACTGGGTCCTTGCAGAAGGTGAATGTCGATCGCCTGAGCCCGTACTACAGACAGAAACGTAAGTGTTTTTAGTGTACTGCTAAACTGTTTGTGTGGCCATTGTTCCATTCTCCACTCTTGGTAACAACCAGATTTGGTAGTTTGTACTTTGTCTATGGGATCAATGCCCAACTTGTCTTACTTCAGATCGACAGTCTAGAGGACTGTCTAGGAGAGAGTGATCAAATCTGAGCTGGACATCTACGCCAAATACAGTAAAGTCATCCTCATCATCCTCCTGAAGTACCTGCCTCCCCATCTACGTCAATTTAAATGACACCCTTTCGGTCTCCACTCTCGGTAAGAGCCTGATGTCAGTAGTTTGTACTTTGTCTGTAGGATCAACACAATACTTAACTTATTTCCATCTTCTTGTTGTCTTAATTCAGATTGACAGTCTAAAAGACTAGGAGAGAGTGATCAAGTCTGAGCTGGACATCTATGGCAAACACAATGAAGCCAATTGTGTTTAAATGACACCTGTTCTCGGTAAGAAGCTGATTAGGTAGTTTGTACTTTCTCTGTGGGAGCAATGCCTAACTTATCTTATTTTCAATTTCTTGTTGTCTTACTTCAGATTAACAGTAGGAGAGGGTGATCAAATCAGAGCTGGACATCTACGTCAATTGTGTTTAAATGACATGCTTCCAGTCTCCACTCTCAGTAAGAAGCTGATTTGGTAGTTTGTACTTTGTCTGCCTAACTTCAATTTCTTCAACACTGACGGCATCAATGACAAGAGGTGCAGTTCCAGGGAAGGAAGCTCTTGAGAGGAGAGTACAGCATCCCAACACAAGACACTGAGGTAAAGTTAACTAGTATGAGGTAGAACTGGTGCTTAATTTGTTTTATTAACTGTAATATCTACTGAGTGTGTGGACACATGTTTAAAAGACAGTGCCATATAGCTTCAAGTTTACTATAATATCTGTTGTACTAATATCGTTATTTTTGTGCAATTTCAGGAAAAGATGAAGATGATCGGGAGACTGCACTGTTGACAATCATCCTTCTGCCTTAATCAACTACATACCTGTATGCTCCAGATTCAGATTGCTTCAGTCTTTCTCTCTCTTTCTGTATCAACCCCAACCGGTTAAGGCAGATGGCTGCCCACCTAGAGCCTGGTTCTGCCTGAGGTTTCTTCCCATTACGGAGTCGCCAAGTGTTGCTCATGGGGGAATGTTGGGTCTCTTTAAATTAAAGAGTATAGTCATATCTTCTTATGTGATTACATAAAATTGTCTTTACTTGAATATGTGCACAATTTTTCATATAGCTATGTACATACATGTGTCTTTAGTTTCCTCCATTGTTTATATTCATTTTTTAAAGCATGTGGTTAAAATTCAAGATTTAAATTCTTTGACAGTACTGTTTAAGCTCTGTCTTTTGTTTTTTCCATCTCTGACATTAATTTGATGGAAACACATTTTTGTATTTTTAGATTAAAATGTTTGGTTCATGTTCAATGGAATTCTTTGGTCCTTCAAAGTTATAAACTAAAAGTTAACAAACTTTCAGTACTGGCTTGAGCATTCATTCATTTGAAATGGTCTTGTGATAGTGTGTCAAACAGAGGCATGCATACCACAGTTTAAATATCTGTCTGCATCAAAACAACAGCTGAGGAAGTCCATCAGGTGAGTGGAGGAGCTGTGACAGAACTAGAAAGGGTGGTACCTGTGTCTATAACAAAGTATAAAAGAGTGCACATCACACATCAGATAAATCTTGGCCTTTTTTTCGTTAACAAAACTGTTCCAAAATCAAAGCTCTATGAATGTGAAATGGATGTAATGTAATGTTAAAAACTTCTGTTAGTTTATACCATTCTCAATTGAAAAAATATAAAATATATAATATGTTTATAGTACAATATATCTATATATACATATACATATATAATAAAATAATATGATATAAATATATAAATAAAACAGATAGATACATAAGATAGTGTGTATCTATCTATATATATTTATATATTATATAAAGATATATATACTATCTTAACTATCTATTTTATAGCTATATATAGATATATATTGTGTATATATATACTATCTTATCTATCTATTTTATATATGTATATAATAAAATAATATAATATAAATACGGTATATCAATAAAAATATAGATAGATAAGATAGTGGATAGATAGATATAATTATTATTACTATTACCTCATATTATTTTATTTCCATGTCTGATTTCCAGATAGTTCAATGATATGTATACTTACTCTTAACCTCTGACAACTATTTATAACCAAACTATTTATATTCATTCATATTTATGTATTTATACTATTGATTTATTTTATTTATATTTATACATGTCTGATTTCCAGATATTTCCATGATATGTATACTTACTCTTAACCTCTGACAACTATTTACAACCAAACTATTTATATTTATTCATATTTATACATTCATACGATTGATTTATTTTATTTATATTTATATGTTTATACAACTGATTTATTTCGCGTATCGCGTTTTGAGTCTGGGGGCGTTTTTTCCAAGCAGAGTTGCCGTACATAACCGTCCAAGATGGTGGACGATCGAGAACGCTACTGCGCATGTCAGACTCACATCGGGTAGTGACAGGAACCTCTGCT
Organism: Scomber japonicus; assembly: GCF_027409825.1. Taxonomy (NCBI): domain Eukaryota; kingdom Metazoa; phylum Chordata; class Actinopteri; order Scombriformes; family Scombridae; genus Scomber; species Scomber japonicus. The sequence goes on along the minus strand of NC_070585.1, from coordinate 17,389,630 downwards.
GTCTGAGTCGCGTGGAGATGAGGTCACGTCCTTAGCAACCACAGCTTAGCAACCACCTGATCTTAGCTGGAGCTAAAATTGGTTATCAATTTTACCATGTATTGTATTAATCAAAGTGGGTTTGAAAACACCTAAAAAAAAACAACAACAATTTGACCACATAAGCTAAACATAAAAACGCATCTCTTATCTTCCAGTGGAGTACTTAAAAAAAAGGATTCTATGTTTAAGAGTTATTTGAACTTTTTTAAATGTTTATATTGTTCCAATCTAAAACCGAAAAAACATTATTGAATGTTGTGGCTCTGCTCTAAAAAACTAAAGCTATACAAAAATACTGCTTATGTTAAGCTAGAAAACACAAACCAAGAGGCACAAAATAATTAGGAAAACAAGAAAAACTTTATTTACCAGACAGAAATATAAAAAGGACAATAAACCATTCAGAAATGGAGGTAAAAAACACAGCAAGACTATATTTGAAGAATGTGTTGGTACAGAGATGATCCACCAGGTGTCACCATGTATCCAGAAGATAAGAGCCAATGGAGCTGGGATCATCAGAGGAGAGACATCCAGTTTGATCACCCCTCATCATTTTGCATCCATGGGTCACATCTCCTGAATGCTCAGCTGTACGAAAGACAAGAAATGTTCTGTTAACTCTATTGAATCAACAACTGTTATCAGAGCACTTAGCTACACTTAAAAGGACGGGTTCACTGTTTTTCAAGTCTCAAACAACTTAAAACATCGCTCAGGAGTCTCAAATGAACACTGAAACATGTGTTTTCGCTGTAATCATTTCTCCTGTTCATAATAACCGTTCATATCCCTTCCCTTCATATAATACAGTTACTATTTAAGTGTCGGGGGTCAAAATCTACAAGCCTCCTTCTTTGCAAAATAGGATTTAAAAGTTAATTTGAAGCTTCAGCTGTCCAAATAGACTGTAGATTTTGTCCCCAGGGGATCTTTTAATAGCCAGTACGAACAGGAGGAATGATTACAGTGCGGAAAACCTGACTGATTGTTTTAAGACACATTTGAAAATGGTGAGCCTATCCTCTCAGAGGTGCAATGTGTAGGATTTGGTAGCATCTAGTGGTGAGGTTGCAGACTGCACTCGACCTAAAACTATTCTGAATCCAAAGAATAAAAATGATTGCACTTTAATTACTTGAAAATGGATTCCACCCATATGCATTACAAAGGATTCATGCAAGCTGTCAATTTGAGCCTACTATGATCTGTATTTACTGTTGATTTCATCTTATTGAAGCTTCCAGACTAAAACTCCTGAATATTTCCACTGAAAGTAACGAAACTAGTCCACTGGTTGAAGGTAGGCAGTCTGTTTTAAGCTCAACTAATGAGCAGTAATAAGCCCCTCGGCCTGATGACTCACACAGGAATCAAAGGACATTCAAGTCAGGACACATGGCTCTGGAGAAAAATACACTGAGGAGACAGTAAATCCACCTTCATCTGCCAACAGATTATTTGAGGAAATGCTGGTAAAAAAAACAAACAACAAATAAACAATGAATAAATGTGTTCTTGTGAGTCCAGCTATGACAAAGAATGCAAAAACCTCAAACTTCTTGGACAATGACTTTCAAACAGGAGCTTAGCTCAATAGTCCATGTTCGGTTCCCACATTTGAGGAAACTCTGAAAGCTTCCTTATAGTTAAATAATGTACTGTTAAGTGTCAAGTCTCATTTGACCCTTATTTTTTGTATTTGTTGCAGCTAATAAATTATTTACTGTGATATTATTTTCCAAATGTTTAAATGACAAACCTTCACCGTGCATCTACTCCGCCTTCAGAGCCTCCTGCACAGCAGCAACTACAACATCAGGTTGAGGGAACTTCAGTTTACGAGGCGGACCCTTCTTTATTCCAGTCCACAGAGACGTTTCTGTCGACATGAGGCATCAAAAAGACTGTTGTGTTATTTGTGGGAACAAGATACAAAATAAACAGTAATACTTCTGTTCAAAACATTTTTGAAGGACTAACTAAAATCAACCAATTTCAAGACAGCTGACTCTGATGCTCCAATAAGTACTATATGGTATGGTAACTATATGCACCAACCTCTTAACTTATAGCAATATATTCATCATACATAAACCCATGGGATACATTACACCAAATTGGACAAGGGGCTGTGCTCATTCTCAGTACAAACTTTAAACTCTCTGGTGGTTTTTCTGTACTCCTGGTAAACATTAGCCTCCTGTTGACTGTTGGAGCTCTGTTTAATGTGGCAGATCAAAGCTCAAAGGTGCTTTAATGGCCAAGTAGTCAGAGACATACAAGGAATTTACTTTGGTAGTTGCATAATAGTTCCATAACGAAACACCATACCATAGATGAAACATTTACTCAAGTCAAAGTTTTTGTCAGATTTTACTCCCTAAGTTAACACATGGGACTTCCAGCTGACGTGAACATTTTTCAACATGAAAATAAAATAAAACTCTCTGGTATGGTTGAAAAAATGTGTTCAGCTTTGTGGTTGTGGTGATTTGAATTCAAATTTAAGAATGAACACAATAATATAATATCTGAAATATCAGCTCAAAAAATGAAGGTCTTAAAACTAAATTTACACATGGGGCACCTCTTCAAGATCGAGTTTAGCTTGACATATTCATAGGACTCATGGGACAAATTCACACACTGTATAACCCACAGTCCTGGAAACAGTTTTAAACTCAAGACAGAAAACAAGGAAAACTGTTTAAAGCGATGCCTGTCATGTTTCTGAGTAACTGGTGTTTTGGGTAAAGGAAGTTATTTGGTGGTAAAATGTTTCAATGCTTTCAACACGTCACACATTTCCTTTAACCTCCAACACCATTCATTTCAAAAGATGAATATATCATATCCTCAAAAAGTAAAGCTAATTTGGTAGCATGAGGAGGAAGCAGTATTAATTTCTGTAATGTTTAATAGTAGACTCAAATGGCTCAAAGATGTCAAGAACAGAAGTAGCAACATTCAGCTCAGAATGATGGTCTTCCTTTGGGGACGCCAAATGGTTGAGGTATTTTTGGATTTCCACTTTCTCACCTTTGCCTCCATCCAGCAGGGTGATCTCGAAGCTCTTCTTGCGGGGTTTCTCAGGGTTGAGGACCACAGTCAGTCTGGGGCATGCAGCCAGGAGTGCAGATTTCACCTCCTCGGCATTACGCCCATACACTCGTCAGCTCTTGCTGCCAGAAAGAACAGATTGACCATTAGGTTGGACATCTGTGCAAGACTGCTGCTGCATATGATAAAGTAACAAATTACATATAAATCTGATACTAGTATAACTTGAACACACCTTTGAGATACTTGTACTTGATGTGAGAATTTTAATTTATACTTCACTACATTTAAGATGGAAATGTTGTCTATACATTTTTTGTCAGCCGTAGTTAAGGACTATGGGCGGAAATCAACTATAATAACATCAAAAAGCACTTTAGAACTACAGATATGCAGCATAGACTTTATGAGCTTCAAGCTCTGATGTTGGAGAAGAAATATCAGCTCATAGAAAAAGGTTTACACTGTCTATACATCATTAAGTGCTGCTGCTACTTTAACAAGCTGTTTTACTTATTTACTGCCTAATGTTCAGGATACTTGTGCAGTAGAGCAAAACCCCTGGCAAGTTTAGCAGGTACACTACACGAATTGAAAGAGTAAATGTTTTGATCAATTATCAATTACCTGTTATTCAGTGAATATATGTGGTTTTAGGGGCTGTTTGTCAGATTAAAAATCTATTTCAAATGCCAGCTTTGGCTCTGACTCTTTCATGACCAAATATTGGGTTAACACGACTTAAAAATACTTAATTTGATCAACAATTAGCTGTTAATTAATAGCAACTGTGTGGAAAAAGAATGATGATTTATAAATCGGCCCTCCACGTGTACATTTTGTTTACACTTTAATCAAAATACAAACTCCAGTAATAATACATAAATAAAGGAGGCCTTAATGCGTAATTGACAATAATTGATTGATTTTGATACTTGATATTTAATGTGCATTCTGAATGTAGGACTTGTAATGAAGTATTTTTACATTGAGGTACACAAATAAAGAGTACTGATCATGGATTAACCTCACCAGTGTTCAATAACCACTCTTTGGCCGTCCTCCCCTTCTCCTCTCTCCTCCTTCTCCTCCACCTCCACGGCTGGTTTCTCCTCCTCTAGTGGAGCCTCCGCTTTGCGCTTCGTCCCTCGGCGACCTGAACGACACGTTAGTTTCTTTCATCACGCAGGTTTCAAAACAGCTATATTTAAGGAAATGTTGGAGTAACGTATACATTGAAAGAAGCACAACTACTACACACTGACCTGCTTTGGACGCCATAATTACTGCTGCAAAACTTGGCGCGCTGCTCCTTTCTTCTTCTTCTTACAGGTGCATTTACCGCCACCTACTGGACTGGAGTGGGTCAGTACATGAGCAGAACTATAAAAAAACAACAACAATAAAAAAAAACAACTAAATCTTAAATATTTCACCAAAACACCCAACTCTTTCTGTGAAACACTCCTTAACAAATTCCCCAATGTTATGTCCAGTTTTTTTCTTCATTCAATAGTTTCACCAACTCCTGGCGCTCACTAAAGTAGGCCTATGTTTCTGCTTTTGTTTCCCCCCTACTGACAAGACCGAAAGGTTTTTGAGAAATCTGATTTTATCCTGAGTTAGCAGAAAGTCTTTAATTGAAAGTCATCTCTTGTATCAACATGATGACAACAGAGAAAACTGATGGTACATCCGCAAGTTGAGGTGTAGGAAGTGTGGGACCTACAGTGATGTTGGAATAATGTACATTCTTCTGTACTTATTCACCTGCAAGTAGGTTAATTCAGTGTTATGATCAGAGGTGGAAAGAGTACTGAAATATTTGACTCAAGTAAAAGTACCACTACTTTGAAGAAATTTTACTTGAGTACAAGTAAAAGTACTGGTCTAAAAATATACTCAAGTAAAAGTAAAAAGTAGCTTGTTAAAAAAATACTTTGAGTAAAAGTTACTTAGTTACTTTTATAACGGGGGTGGGTGGGTGGGGGGGCGGCTGTAGGACAAAGTGATGGCTCATAAATCTCTAACTAGTTGTTTTAATTAAAGATAAAGGTATACATTTACAAATTCAGCTTCAATGACAAAATATGTCGACACACAACATTTAAAACATTTATGGAGATATGTGTCATTTTAGTGAAGACCATCCCATAAAACATTTTCAAATAACACAACCATTAAATTGAAGGTGGCATAATTGTGGATTCTGTAAACCCGGAGCGATTTTAGGCTTTTTTTTTTGATTTTCTAACACCCCTAAATTTGATCTTAGCACCCCTAAAAATAAATGATAAACCCTCCATAGTCTCTAAATATTGTGTGGGAAACACTGAATGATTATTGGGGTTTTTTAAAACACTTGCAGGGCATTGAATGTCAAATTCTCATTAGGAGCTGAGCCCCTCTAAAGCTCTGATCCTAGTCCTACAATCACCCTGTTGTAAACCAACAGTCATACTACATATCTATGAATCACTACGGTTCAAAGTCACAAGAGCAATAACTTTTCTTTAAATGACCCAAAGAAGACCAAACTTTTAAGTACCCATGTTTAAAAGGCTGTGCCCCTGTGCAGCTTTCGCTAAATTCTCTCATTTCCGACGCTGTCCTTTACATGTGAACGCATCATGCTCAATGCCTCGTCCTACACGAAGAGTGAGACAGATGACAGCACAACGTCTAACGGACATGTCTTTTAGAGTTTGTTGTGTTGTGTTAGAGTTTATATGTCGCTATGAGAGCTAGCTGCCAGGTGTAACAGGCTGCATGAATGTTAAGTCATTGTATCATGCTGGTTAATGATTCTGTACGATACTCTTTGCTTTAAAAAACATTCGGCCAACATTTTTTACTCAGTAACGGATGTGATTTAAAATGTAGCGAAGTACAATACTTCACACAAAACATACTTAAGTAAAAGTAAAAGTACAGATTTTTAAAACTACTTTAAAAAGTACAAATACACAAAAAAGCTACTCAATTACAGTAACGTGAGTAAATGTAATTCGTTACTTTCCACCTCTGGTTATGATGAGTCAGATAGGCACTTTGGGCAGGACTAAACACAGACAGCCTGCTGTATTTAGCAATGTTGAACTAATATTCTTGTGTTTCTGTATTTCCAGGTGAGCAAAAGTACTGAGGTATAAAGACACGTAACGGACGATCTGCTATGCAAATATGAGATTTACCTGAATTTTGTAAATTAAATGATGTAAGGTGAAACAGCACTTTATCTGGTAGTGTAACCACTTGTAGCCTGCTAAAATATGAGTTATATGAGAGTGTAGAATGGTGCAAATGTGAGTGAGTTTGACAAGAGTAAATCATCTCAGTCTGTAACAGAGAGAATGCAGTATGTAGCAATGCTGAGCTAATGTGCTTGAGTTTCCTTATTTCCAATTTGTTAAGGAAGTAAAGAGATCATTTTAACTTTTGTACACTTGAAAGTGTCTTTTTCTTCACCAGTGCAACAGATGCATGTAAAAAAAACAATACTTTGAGATAATCTACCAATGGACTTTTTAATGTTTTTTCTTTAGTTTGCTGCAATGGTGCCACAATTGAGTAGCTAGTTATATAAAATGCAGTATGTAATATAACACTGTGTAAAGTTTTCACAGGTTAGAAACTACTTTTCATCCACAGATGCTGTCATGAGACCTCTGACAGACACATGAAAGCCAGGTCTTTGGTCTCATATGTGCGTCATCTCATTCTGCTAAAACCTGGATACACTAAGAGATCAGTCCCCCTTCTGTCAGTTCCAACTGAAGATCTGTGTAATGTCCTGTGTAAAGAAAAGGACAGATGAACACAGGTCCCAAGGGTTGTGTACCCACATTTTATAATTAATCCCTGAATGTAGACTTGTTGTGGCAGGATGAAAGACATCATCCAAAACAAACAAGAAGACACTGAGAGAAAAGCCTGCCAAGTAGCAGATGAATGTGTTTGAGAACTCAAAATTCAAGAACAAATATGGTGTTACCGGAATAGCAGCACAGAATCCCTGTGTCTTCCAAAGTGGATGTGGTAGTCACATTTTTGGGCATACAAACCAATTTTCTGACAACGTCACCATTTGCGTCTGTGCCAACAAACAAGAGCTATACAATCTCCCAGAGCGAGGCAGTGTGACTGAATCACAAGTGCTCATCAAATCCATGTTCTTTTGTTTTCTAGTTGACAACGAACTCAAGACCCACATGTCATCTTGACCATGCCATCACTTTTACACTGTCTTTGTCATATGATTCAGTCTTTCAATCAGTGAGTTTCAGTATTACACCAGACACAAAAATACATCGAATTTCTAATGTTTCTTTGCCTCCCAATCTGTATTTGCAGTCTGTTGTGGTGTATTTTTAGCTATGTGCGTAAACCTTCAGAGGGATGGACAGACCGTGGGACAGATGTGCCCCATCTTCACCCCACTCTCCTCATTTACTTCAGGGTGACTCAAAACCGGATGCACAGAAGTCCTGGCTGCCTCCACACTTTACAAATGTGTAGTCCTATCAGTGCAGCATCCAATGCTCACAAACACCCATGCATGCACACAGCTATTACTGTCTGTATACTCAAGCAAGCAGAGGAGCAATAAAAGACATCAAGTATTAGTATGTATTTTTGCTGCTATGAGTTACAGTATCCAATCTGAAAAAGTGCTGATAGTCTTTTTGTTTGATAATCATGTTGTACTTCTTTCTTTTTCAGTGGGTTTGTAGTAAATCTGTAAAGTGCTTTGAAATTTCAATTTGAAAGCTGCTTTATTAGATTTTTATAATTAGCTCTGTGTGAATGAAACACACTTTTTCTTATTTTTACACTGTGGCTCAAGGAATGGCAGTGTTGGTCTACCAGTCCACCACCACTGAAATATCTCCTCAACTATTAGATAGATGTCCATGACATAGGTAAGGATATCCTACTGACTTTGGTGAATTCTGACTTTTCTTCTAATGATACTAGCTGGTCAAAGTTTTAGGTACCCATTGAAATATCTCAACATCTATTGGATGGGTTGGAACAAAAATCGTATACAGATATCCGTGTTCCTTACTAGATGAACTGTAACAGTTTCCCTTTGTGTTTAATGTCATTATGAAATGTTGGCAGCCAAACATGCAGTAATCAGCATGTGAAATTACTTCTAATGACAATGTTAGCATTGTCATTAGAAGTATGTAGACTATTGTCTTATGTTCACAGTGTGCTTGACATGCAACTTTCCAAACCATTTCCAAGCAGTTGCATGAAACAAAAAGATAACTGAATGCTGTGTGGCTGTGTAGGGATGCAAACTAATGAATATATTCTTTATTAATTGTTTTGTCCACAAAATGCTAGATCATAGTGAAAACCCTTATCATTTCTCATGGTAACTTCTTGATCTTGTTTTATCTGATCAACACTAAAAATATTACATTTAATATAATTTATGACACAGAAAAGCTTCATATCCTCAAGTTCAAGAGCCTGCAACCAGAAAATGCTGATGATTTATTTCCGCTCAACCAATCAATCAATCACCTAACTGTTGCAAAAATTTAAACAAAGTTAATTTTCTTAGTCCCCGAAGTCCTTCTTTCTGGTATTTTGCTGGTTGACCACTGTTGCTCTTCATGCATTTTATCAATTGCAGTGACACACAAACAAGTGATGGGCTTGTTATTGTTTAGCGGGTGAGCAAAATGTCACTGTTTCTGTGAGAGTAGCCAGTATTGCCACTAGTCCAAGGATCTCCTCATCGCTCTGTTTTTCCTCGCTCTCTTTTTTCTTTCCTCTTCCGTTTGATGGGTTTACAGAAGGAGAGGTTCACTGCACCAGAGGCTCATGTTTCCATGTGCTAGACAAAGAGAGCTGGTCAGTGCAATAGTGCTGCAAATGGCGTTCATCTATTATAGATGTGATAGGTCAGCTGTCACATTGAATGTCGTGCTTCATTGTTACAGTTATAAAGCTTTTATGTTCTATTGTATTACTTTTCTCATAAACTCAGCATGCCATTATTTCATCTTTCTTTCTGAAAGTCTCTCATCCTCTTCATTTCCACCCTCTGACGTCAGGGTGTGAGCTTCAGTTCATCCTCTGCAAATAAGACATGTGTGAGTGTGAACGTCAGCGAACACGCCAATGACACGCAAACCAACACGCCAACTCATGAGAGCCAGCACACAGGCTTGGCCAAGAAAGGCATAACCATGTGAGGAAGACTATGTGACAGAGTGCTGGTATGATAGGGGTTCAGACAAAGACTGAGTGACAGCATGAAAGGCAGGCCGGCACACAAAAGAGAAGGAGGAAAGCAGAGGCAAGTAAAATAGGATAGAGAGTTGGGGGAGAGTGAGTGGGCAGAGTGTGTGATTAGTGTACATCATCAAAGTCTGACGACTTCAGAGACATTTTCTGCACTAATGGCTTATAGTCATGTTCCTGCACCGGAAAAACTATAAATATGTCCTGTGACCACCCAGGCAGCTGCTTGCAGGTACAGAGGGCAAATGCCTATAGTTCAGCCGTGAACCTGGAGCTTAGAAATATGGGAAAGGTAATTACAGTGGTCACGATTCAAATGTGCATGAACTCTGGTAGGAAAAGCTGTGAGGGGATGTCCACACTCAGAATCATCCACTTTGAACAACTTCATAAAATTAGGGCTCAAAGTAAAAGTGTTTTTACCTATTATGAGTTCAAAAACAGCTTCCAAATCTGTTTTAAAATGTATTGTTTTCAATTGCCATAAGTCACAATGTGAAATATAAAATTTAATTTGTTTTCCTATCACAAATAGTCCAATAAAAAGTCTAAACCCATTAACAGCATCAGTAACATTGGCTGTCTTCTTGAAGTCATGCTCCTGATTTAAAAACCTGACATCAAAGGAAACCTCCAGCCTCTGATTCTCCAAGCAGCCTCAGCAGCTTCCGCTTTTATCAAAATGTGTTGTTCCACATATCCCAGAGAGCAGGTGTTGACTTGTTCCAGTTAGAACTTTGAGGTGAAAATAATTTTACTTGAGAAACAAAAGCACTCCCTCTAAACATAGCATGGATTTAGTGGTGTCTTTTGATGGAGATATATAAAGAATTACCTTATTTGAATAATAATTTCTGTCTAATGTGATTTTTCCACAAAATGCCCTTAGAATTTTTTACTGCTGGACACAAGATGTCTCCTACTTCATTGAAAAGTCCATTCTAGATGTTTGTGCACTGGAGGTTCCAACTTCCCACATCACTCATGTATAAGCTGATTACTGAGTAGTGGACCACATCTGTCTCCAGACTAGTCGTTATGGCACAATTCATGCTTGTAGGTTCACAACCTAAACAGAGAAAGTTTCCCCTTTTGTTCAGCAGATAAATGTGAAAACAGTTTCAACTGTAAAACTCTGCATACACATCATTCTCCACAGTGAAGATCAAATATCCAACTGAAGAAACAAGAATAAAGCCATATTTGTTGTTTCACCATCCACAAAACATGGGCATAACAACAACATGGACTCATAAATGTAAGATTTATTGGCATGTGCTTATGAATGATGTGCAGATGAAAATTAGCACAGACTCATGAGAGGCTGTTATCTCTCTCCTGCAGGGCTCAGCAGCAAATAACACTCTGCTGCATGAAATAATAGACTTTTCACGAGCAAGGACCACACTACCAATGAGATACGTTTGACAGATTTATTAAACAAGATTGAATGAATGAATTGTTGTGCTCTTGATGCAGTGTGGGGAGGCCGGATGAGGGATCCGCAGTAGCGCCTGGCCAGCAACGAACCCCCTAGAAACCTATGAGAAAGGAGAGAAGAACAGGACTCGAATACGAGAGCAAAAAAGGAGGGAAGAGAGTTAGGTCTCTTTATAGAGGAGCCGGAAGGGGTGTAATTGGAGTGTGTTCCCACTCCTGAAACTGCGCTTATCAAGCTTTGATTGGAGTTAGTACACAATAACATTTTCATTATAAAACCAATTCTATATTGTTTATGCTTTATATCTTTAAGTTTAATCTGTAAAAACATGTTTTTCCTTAACAGTGTAATCATTATTCTTAAAAATAGCAGGGCTTGCTGATGGATCAAGAGAACACAAAAATTCTTGAGCCCTGTTGCTTCTCCATCAAGTCACAGGTCAATAACCACAACCAATAATCAGACATGCAATATTAAAGTCAAACATCTATGTGATTAACAACAAAAATTATTACCTAAATTAATTCTAAATCTGCAGAATGTTATCTCAATGCAGAACTACCAGAAATGTTCTTAAAGAAGGCCACTGTCAAGGACAAGAATGCATGTGGGTTTGATTATTTAAGCTACGACTGCAATGTTCACAGAGAGGAAAAAATAAAAGAGGAAGATGAAGAACAAGAGATGATAACAAAGTAAGGTGTGAAAGTGATGAATAATTTGTGAGTTTGAGGAGAACACACATTAGACTCATGTAGTTACAGCCACCTTAAACAAACTTGAGTGAACTTCATGATTTGCATATGTGCATGTATTTGCACATGGAAGTGTATATTCATGTGTCCATGTACTTGCAAACACAGGCATGAGTGTGGACATCATCATCATCATCATCATCATCATCATCATCATCATCATCATCACTATCATGGTAAAAGTTAATCTGTTGTGGGGGTGTGCTGATTCCGGCACAAATTGTCACATTTTCATCCTGGCATGTTCCCCACTCTGCCCCTTCCCTGAATCATAGCTCTCAGCACCCCCTCACACTCACCTCCACTCCCCCCCCCCCCCTCCTCCTCCCCCCCCCCACACACACACAAGCACACATGTATACACGCACACAGGCACACATGCACACATGCACACATGCACACACACAGATATTCTGACAGTTTATTCATCTCTGTATGTGTATAATATGGCCCAATATAGCTTCCCTCTACACATGGTGAGGAAAATGACTGGGGTGAGGAGTGAACACTGGTGACCATGTACAAGTACTGTGCTCATGTACAATTTTGAGGTACTTGTACTTTACTCAAGTGTTTCCATTTGATGCTGATTTGTACTTCTACTTCACCACATTTAAGAGGGAAATATTGTACTTTCTAGATTTACTTACTTTTCAGATGAAGATTGACACAATAGATAATTTAACAAGCTTGAACACATAGTTTATTATTAAACCAATGGTTTACAACCTTTTTGGCTTTTGACATCTCACAAACTTTGTTTTTTCTTCTTTCCTCTCCCATTAATCATCTCACAACCCCTCAGATTTATCTGTTGACCCTTTAGAGGGGCCCGACCCATAGGATGGGAACCACTGGACTGAACTAGCCATATATAAAATATTATAAAGTATATAAAGTAGTTGAAACTAGCTCCACCCCCAGCAGCCACAACAGTAACATGCTGCTCTAACACTGATGCTTCAGTATTAATAATCTAATAACGTCATATATAATAATATATCAGTCAGAAGGACCAAAACACTACTTTTACTGTAATACTTTAACTACATGTTGCTGCTAATACTTAAACACTTAAGTAGGATTTTCATGCAGGATTTCTACTTGTAATGAAGTGTTTTTACATTGTTGTATTGATACTTTTACTTCACCAAACACACTCACAAGCTTGCACTTCACACACTTGTACACGTCAAACACTATCTAATTATTCTACAGAGTTTACATGTGCATTTGTGGTGAAAATATAAAATAATGACTGTGTAAAAGTGTTATTCAGAATCAATTAAAGACTTCATAACTGTATACATGTGTTTGTGCTTGTGTGCTAACTTCAAATATTTTTTTGTATTCCTGCATCCATAGAGAACAAAGAAAATAGTGAAGCAACAAAGAAACTCTCACTCACTTCTGTTAATTAAATAGTTTTTTATTTTTTAATAAAGCAGAAACACTTTCCTACCAGGTTTTCATTGAAAAATACAGCATCTAACAGTGTCACAGTATTTCATATCCTATGCAGAAACTCACAATTAATGGTTGGTTGGTTGGATTTAAGTGGGATTGACAAGGAACATATGGCCTCAATAAATAATGCTGATCACAGTCAGGATGGATTGGCATTGTGTTGAATAGATTGCTGAGTAAACACCCATCCCTTCTGCCGAAAACACACACTAAAGTCAAAGATGAACATTAATAAAGTACACGATCATGGTCTTTTTATGATCTGTATAGGACCATAAAGTAAATGCAAATGAAAGTGAAATACACACATAATACACACACTCACACAGACTAACACTGTGCAAGACTGGGACCTAAGGCCTAAAACAACACAAAGGACTGTGTAGGACTTGTTTAATAGCTTGTTCTGACTTTCTTAGTTTCCAATCTGCCTAGAAAATCAAAAACAGGTTTTCAGGTTGCCTGAGAGGAAATAACAAGACTGAAAAACACAAAGGGTGAAAAGGAGTTTCCACATTTCATTTCTCTGCTTTTCGTGTCCAACCTATCTACCTCTTCTATCACCATAAGCTGAAGCTTACTAAGTGGTAATACAAATGAAAAGTAAAAATCCAGCTATTCAGAGTAGAGTGTGATGGGTTTAAGTACAGCGATGTGTGTTGTATGTACAAGTGTGGGTGGCGGTGGTGGTTTGCTGGCATCTCTTGAGAATCACACGAGAGTTTGAATCTGAATAATCCCTCCATCCTTATCTGTCTTCAGATGAATGTCTAAAGCTTGACTTGAAAGCTCACGCTACTCCCACTGTATTGATTTTCTTTTCACTTCTGGCTATAGTTCTTTCGTTCCCTGTGTGTTTCTAGTCTTCGATGCTAATCCACCACTTTCTTCTAGATTCTTACAACATCATTAATCACCACTTGTATACATGATAGAAAATAAATTAGAAATAAATGAATGAGGGAAAGCATTAGCAGTGGAGCACCAGCTGATATAGAAAATAGCGGTAGAGAATGAGTCACAACGCCTGCGTTGTTTCCAGCCACACAACAGCTGTGATATTAAAACACATCAAGACCCCACCAGCTGTGAGTTGTGTCTATAGCATGTCATAACGTTGCAGTAGGTTTCTGCCTTTGTACTGTCACTAACAGGGTCTGTCTGATCCCTGCTTTTATAGAAGCCCGTACTACTGAGCAGCAGCTACTTCAACAATGAAATCACGTTCTGCTCTACATCAACTCAGCTGATCTTTCTCTTTAAAACAGCTCCCTGCCGCCTTGCCTGTCTCCTGTGTCAGTGTAGTGCCCCCTGCATCTCAAGGGGGTAACTGAAAGGAATCAAGATGCAGGTTTTAGTTAGCATTGGAAAGAGCAGGGGGGGAAATTAGAGGAGAAAAAGGAGCGTGGAGGAGAGCAGAGTTCAGCCAAACAGGAAATGGAGGGAGAATGTGACTATGGAGAGTGAGAGGAGGTAGAGTAGGAGGGAGAGACTGGTTGGTAAGGAGGAGGATGAGGATGGGAAAGCTGAATTGTCGTAGCCTGGGGGGCACTCCAGATCGATGCAGCGGATGGAGGCGTCTTCATTACCGTAGTTGGCCCAGTATTCTTCTTGGTCGAGCTTAGGGAGCGCCACCTCATCCTCTGACAGTTCGTATTTGGAGGAGAAGGTTTCAGAGTGGGTTTTGGGGAGGTACTGAGGCTTGACTGCTGCGAAGGGGAAGGCCTTCACCGTGTCTGTGCTCTTCTGGTATGAGGACTTGGATGAGGAGGCAGGCTTGTGCTTGGAGAACCACCAGCGGGTCTTGGTGCTGAAGGTGGTTGTGGTGCTTCCAGCCAGGGAGCCGGGATCAGGCATAGGGCAGAGGGCGAAGTCCAGCTCCCGGAGGAATCTGAGGTCCTGGCCACGACGTTGGGATGGTGAGGTGCACATGAGCTCAGAGGAGGAGATGCGGGCCTTGCGGAACCACTCCCAGAGGGGACGGGCCTCGCAGCCGCAGGACCAGGGGTTACCATTGAGACGGAGGAACTGGATGCCCTGGGTGTCTTTCATGGCCTGGCCTGGAAGCTCGGCCAGGGAGTTGTTGAACAGGTAAAGAATGGTCAGGCGGCCCAGGTCACGGAAAGCCCGACGGTTGACCTGCCTGATGCGGTTGTCATGGATAAGGAGGCGGTCCAGGTTGACCAGCCCTCTGAAGACATTCTCAGAGAGGGCACGGATGCGGTTTCCATGCAGGAAGAGATGGGTGAGATTGACCAGATCTGAGAACAGATCATCCTGCAGAAAGTGTAGCTGATTGTCCTGAAGCAAAAACAAAATACACAAAGATTTAAGCAAAAGATCTTTAAGTTAAATGTTTTAATTTACGTCTCAGATTCATCAAATGTTAGAAATAATTAGGAGCTATGGCTAATAAAGCAAAAAAGTAAAATAGCACTTTTTAATTTTTATCTGTTTTTGTTTGAATCTAATCAGATTGTAGATGTCAATAACACACTGTCAGCTACAACAACGTATGTTTATTCATTGAACAATTATTTCTTATAGGTATAATGGCTATGAGTGTGAAATAATTTCCCTTTGAACAATCACTGAAGTGAAGTCCAACATTTTAATCATTCGTAGGAGGGAAAAATACATCCCTCACTTCCTGTGACGTTAGCATCCATGTGCACTTGAGGAGCATCCTCGTGAGTAATAAACTGACACGTGAGCAATAAACTGACACGTGAGCAATAGCAATACAGTGGTCGGAAGCGACTTCTGCTGCCTGAAAACCCACTGAACATGCGAGGGATTTTTTATTTTTTTATTTTCTTGGCAGAGACTTATTTTCTGATTGGACGCAAGCTCAAATTGGTGCATTGGAGGACAATCCAGCAGCTGAGATCTCCCTATCAGCTGCCAAAATGCTGATGACAAATAGAGGCAATGTCCTGAAAGCTGATTTTACAGAGTGCACTGATAATAGGAGTTAGTGGCTGCTTGAAATATAGGAAATCAAACCAAAACATAGTGCTAAGCATTGCAAGAAACTGTGGCTAAAAGGTTAAGTATACAGTATTTTCAAGGTCCTGAAAACGAAATGTTGGTCTCCAGCTCATTCCTTGATTTCAATTTGAAGTTTCATTTGGTTTGTTTCTCTGCTGTCTAGAGGAAACGTGTGGGCACATGCTCCCTTTTGTGTGTTATACACTCATTTATATATGCATGAAGAATTTGGCGGTTGCCCACTAATTATTCTGTGTAATTTCCTCACTGCATTCAATCTGCTGTACATTAGCAACACGATAAATTAATTTTTCTTTTTGTTTTGGCACTGCTTAGAAATGCTAATAGTGGTGTGTTGTTTGATTCTATATCCTCTGGGTTTTTTAATATTTACTCATTTGTACTTACAACTTTGCATTTTTGCGACTGTGTACTATGTGCATCTCAATTAAACTACAATATGTACAGTAACAGCATTTGCATGCATGTACGTGACTGATATTTCCATAAACTGATTCTGCAAACATTCTCATCATGCATGACTATCCAGTATGTATCTGTGTATGTATGTTTTTGTGTGCACAGATGCTGCCTTTACCTGCAGGTAGAGAAACTGCAGACTGTACAGTTTGTGGAAGAGATCATGAGGGAGAGTAGCCAGCTTGCAGCGGTGCATGTGCAGGCTCTGCAGCTTCTCCAAACCCCTGAAGGCTCCACCTTCCAGGTGCCGCAGTGAGGGGTTATCGCCCAGATCCAGCTCTTCCAGCACCCTGAGGTTACTGAAGGCCCCGGCCTCAATCCATGTGATGTTGTTGCCATATAGCCAAAGCACCTGCACAGAATGAAGCGAAAATAATGGGTTGGGACAGGAGGTTTTTTTTTGGAATATCTCAATATACTGCCAGGATATTCAACAGTGCAACACACACACACACTATACACAAAGTGCTGTTCTCACCTGTGTCTCGAAGCCAAAGGAGTCCGTGCGAAGCTCTGTGATGCGGTTGTTCTGCAGGAAAACACGTTGTGAGTCATAGGGCACACCAGCCGGCACTATGGTGAGATTCAGGGACTGGCAGCTGACCGTCATGGGCGTAGGGTAACACACACACAGCTTGGGGCATGCAGTCACCCCGCCCGGCTTCACCACTACCAGCCACAGAATCAGCCACAGGGACAGTCCACCTGAGACAGAGAAAGGGAAAAAATAGGTGATTATTATGAGAAAACCACAATTTATGGTCAGATCAGAAGCAAATGGTCATTGTTGTTAGTCCTTCATACACAATATGTGTCAGAGAGTGACAGACAAAGAAAGAGAGTTTGATATCAGCTTTTGGTGACAGCTTTTCTTTTCGGTCTGTCAAGCCTGTTGTTGTCAGTGATTCTTTTTGGCACTGCTGTGCTCTCACCCATGACTTGTTGATGGTCCCCATAATTTTGAGGCTCATATATAATTCAATGGGTACATTACAGAAATCATTCACCCTTTCATATCCACCTGATCACATTACACAGGTATCAATGGTTGTTTTTGCAAAGTTACCTAACTCTGATGTCAGCAGTGCAGAATAGAAAAAACAACACACATCTACAATACAGATGTGTAAGGGACAGAAAACGTGAATCTCACGTGTCTCGGTGCATTACATTAACCTGGTTTCCTAGTTCTCAAGCTATGTACACCAAAAGGATGCTTCCGTTGGGGGGTTTTGCCACGCAGTAGGCACGCGTAAAACCAGTAACTGGACACAGGTCAGTTTCGGTTTTCATTAATAATTCTACAGCTTCTTGTCACAGCTCGGATAACGGCGCACAAAAAGGGCCCCCATGGGAAAAGTACATGCATGAAATAATAATGAGGTTCCCATTCATCTACTGTGCGCAAGATTTTCCAGCGGCTCACCTCTTGACCTCTCAACAAGTTCGACTATTAGCTGAGCTGCACGCTGAGGCAGAACCGCAGTTGGGGCGTTTAAGTGGAATAAGACACCTTTTTAGGATCTAAGTCTTATTTACCCCAAAGTTGAAGCGAGATGAAGAATAAAGTTCTCTTTTATGCGCACATAAATCGTGCCCATGCGTAAAACATATGTAGAGATTTGATTTAGGTAAACTTTGCAGGAGAGTCAAAACAATAACTGTGATCACACTAATTTACAAATAAAGGGACGATTATAGATCTGCTCACGAGCTTTTAGTTAACAGACCACATTTACAAACAAAATACTACCATGGTCCGCAAAACTGGCCTCCTCTATTTGGCTACATTACTCTAAATGTCTAACATATATAACTGACAAGAAATTTAGATTTCAAGAGCTGTTAATTAATGTGTAAATTGTGATAAACCATTTAAAATAAGCGCAAATGACTGTGCCTAAAAGTAGCAAAAAGCATATAAAATCAGCAATCTTCCACCGAAATATAAGGCTGCTGAAACATACATAGGAAAAATACTGTGATTTTAAAGTTTAAAGCTGACCAAATTATAAACATGCATTACAAAACAGGTAGAGAAACTCACCTTTAAAGTTGTGCGCGCTGGAGGCCCTCATGTTGCAACGGGTCTGCATCTCGAACCAAAGCCGAAAGCGAGTTAGCCTGAGCGGCGAGGAAGTGCCTGCTTGCTGCTATCTCTGCTGATGTTCAGCTCTGGTGAACGAGTCGCTGCTGCTTCAGGGAGTGACGTGCTGGAGTCCCGGGAAGCCGTTTATACCCGCGGCCGGTTCCTCGCCCACGACAGTGGGCAGCGGAGGATCCTCTCTACGTCAGCCCGGGAGGAGGGGGGAGAGTCACCGGAGGAAGCGACAAGAAAGGCAGTGGCAGGGCGGCTTTTGTCACTGCGTCTCACTGATGCGTTACCTAAAAATGTAACGCATCACTCTCTGTCAAAGATAAGATGATGACTTAATGAACAGTGGTAAATAACCCTAACCCTAGTCATATGTAACACTTTCAGAGATGTTTAAAGATCATGAACATGAAGAAGTCTTTCAAGACATGTATTCCTAATTTAGTCATAGTACTCTGTTAAAGTAACGTCTTTATTCATCTTTGGAGACAAAGCACAATGTGGGTCGAATAATAATGAAGGGTGGAGGTGGGAAGAAGCTTTAGGCGACAGTAAACCAACAGTTTATGTGGGAAAGTATAATATTTACGCATGACTGAGAGTGTTTGTGTGGATACCACCGTGGCACGTGCGCCCACAGGGGGGTTGGAGATAGGACAGTGGACAGTAGGTGCGAAAACTCATTTGGCATTAAAGTCATTTGTCTCATTTAGTGTAGGCTAGCTTGGAAAGAAGCCGAGAGCCGCCTTCAGCTCAGAACAACAGATGAACATGAAAAGGAGACCCAGCGGTGGAGCGAAGTGATCTAACACAACATGGACTGCTTACATTTGTTGGTAGCAGGGAGGGAGACGACATGCCAGTGACAAATTGCCGTGGGACAACACAAATATGGCTGCATCCAGGTAGCATTTTACACCGTTTGTTTGGGTTGTTTTAAGACCACACAACATGTCAGGTGTTGAGAGCTAAGCAGACACATTTGTACAGGTTATTACAACCGACTCAAGACAGAGCGGCGCGTAAACATGTTCAAACGGTGGAAACTGGCCAGCAGAGTATCTTCGCTGTTTCTGCTGGCTACATTTTACGCGTATACACCAATTCTCCTTCTCTATCTTCAACCAGTCCTTTTCGTTTTACATTAATTAAAGGGCAGGTTCACAGACTTGAACAACATTGCTATAATCATCCCTCCTGTTCATACTGGCCATGAAGAGATCCCTTCATAATGGACTTACAATGTAAGTGATGCACAGTCTGCTTTCTGTGCAAAAATGTATTCAAAAGCTTATTAGAAGATAATATGAGGCTTCAGCAGTACTCATCAATTCAGTATTTTTCAAGTGTTTGTAGTGCCACATTCCCTCTTTTTGTTATAATCCTTCCACTGCAGCTAAACAGAAAAAGACTATAAAATACTGTTTAGAGGATATCCACTTTATTTTTCTATCTCAGATGGCTGAAGCCTCCTAATATGATCAGATAACTTCTAAATATTTTTTTAACCAAACAAGTTCTGTGTAACTTGTTCTACATCCCTGGAGGGATGATTTCAGCAAGCAAAATCTGTTTGAATGTTCATTTGGGCAGCTGAAATTTGTTTTAACACACACTTGAAAAATTGTAGGCCTACTCTTTAAACAGTTCTCAAATAGACAGGTAATATGGCTTTTCCTTGCACAGAAGCTTTGTTTGAAGTTGCTGTCAACTCATGTAGTGTGTGTGTGCCACTGACAGTGACACAAGTGCCTATCTTGTGAAAAAAGTCACAGCTTATGGTCTAATTGTACATTGGCTGCACTGCAACTGGCTTTCTGGAGACGATGTGATCCTGAGTGTGGGCAGGATGTGGGATGGGACATAGAGGTCCTCTGCATGTCAGGGTAAGGGTGGGCTGGCCTTACTCACTACTTAGTCCTCCCTCCACAACACGGGTCAAGGCCAATTCCACCATGATGCACATCATCTGCTCCCGAGTGAACACACACTCACCAAAAGCTGGTCCATGGAAGGTCATCTGCAAGTCCAAGCTGTGAGCGCAGCTCGGGGCATAAGTTATGCGTCTGGAATCACATGGTTTCTTGGCTTTGGTGTAGTGACTGGGGGAGGCAGACAGCTCACCAAGCAGGCATTAGTAGTCTCCACAGGGGGCCGTGGGACAGATAAGGTTGAGTGTGTGTTTGTGTGTCTGTGTGATGTATTCACACTGTTCTTGGCCCCGGGGTAAATGGTGGAGGCAGCCAGCTCACCGACCAGACTCCATCTTCATGGAGGCTGTGGGAGTAGTGTGTGTGTGAGTGTCTGTGTGTGTGTGTAGTGATCAACCTGCTGAATGTGGGAGGTTCTTGATGCCCCTTCCACCCTATTTATCAAGTATCCAGATTGACACTGTAGACACATTCAGTGTGTTTGTGCGTACCTGTTCAGAGACTTCTGTGCATTACATAACCCACTGTGTGATGCTGCAGTAAATCTACCCAAAATAAAGAGAAAAAAAACATGCATATATGTATGTAACAATGTACACACATACACATCTCCACTCCCAGACCCCCTCCCTTATATCCTCTCACTAGCCTGCTGTGTCAAAGTGAATCACAGACACACTGGCATTTGAACTGGTGTAAACACAGCATGTTCAAAGGATCTGTCCTGATCTTATAAAAATAAACGTGTTGCTGACTCCGTCCATAACCCCAACTCACACACACAAACACACTCACACACAGAGCTGAGTGTGTGTTTCTGCCCACAGTACATCAAGGTTGAGAGGAGAAAAAAACTGGTCAAAACTGAGTGTCATGAGTGTTTTTGACACACTGATCACTCCCTCTTTGCATGAACTTTCTCAAAGTTACTCCAAATGTCCTCAGGTTTTTTTCTTTCCTTCTCAAATAGAATGTCTCAGGAGGCCATTTTCATTTCAAACAGAACAATGCAAATAAACATGAAACACAACTTTTATTATGGCCGAATAACTGCATGGTAAAACTATATGAGCAATTACTGTCAGGTTACAAATTAAATATGTCTAAAACTCAGGTTTTAACCTTTAACTACAAGCCAAATAAAGAAATCAGGAAGAGATATAAATTAAATTGGAATGCTAAGTCGATAAAATATCTAGGAGTGATAATAACTCAGGAATTCGACAGAATTTACAAAACAAACTACGAACTAATGAACGATAAAATTCAAAAAGATGTGGCACAGTGGTCGACTTTAATAATGGATTTCAGCTCAAGAATAGAGGTAGTCAAGATGAATCTCTTGCCTAGGTTGCTATATCTGTTTTTATCGCTACCAATTAGAGTACCAGTTTCACAATTCTCAGCATGGGACAAGCTAATATCCAGGTTCATCTGGGCAGGGGCCAGGCCTAGGATAAGACTCAAGACCCTTCAGCTAGACAAAGAAAATGGAGGATTGGCTTTGCCAAACTTGAGAGAATACTACTATGCTGCACAGTTAAGATACATAGTATATTGGTGCTCTCCAAACTATCAAGCCAGATGGAAGGACATTGAGATGCGCCTGGGCCAGGCCCCTCCACAATCAAGGTTGAGTGGAAAAGAGTACACGGATCCTAAGGGTGAAAACTCGATCATGAGAGAAACGTTTGAAATATGGTATGATGTGGTTAAAAAATATAAGTTAACAGGAGACTGTAAACTGTTGATATGGCCTGCTCACACTTCTAGGTTCAGACCAGGAATTTTAGACAAGACCTTTGAAAAGTGGAGAGACAAAGGAATAACAGCTACCTGTACGCTGGTAGATAAGCAACATTTCAAATCATTTGGACAACTTAAAAATGAGTTTGGTCTGGAAAATGGAGACTTGTACAGATATCTCCAATTAAGACACTTTTATGAGACAGAAATTAAGAACGAGATCTCACTAGAAGGGAATGATGTGATTGAGGTGTTGACGGGTGCGTTTAAGAAAACTCCCTCAAAAATTGTCTCTAAACTATATAAAGGTTTATTGAAACAACAGGG
Organism: Scomber japonicus; assembly: GCF_027409825.1. Taxonomy (NCBI): domain Eukaryota; kingdom Metazoa; phylum Chordata; class Actinopteri; order Scombriformes; family Scombridae; genus Scomber; species Scomber japonicus. Next base: position 17,367,028 of record NC_070585.1, on the reverse strand, counting down.
AAGAAATACAGTATATATAAAAGTGAAATGGGAAAGAGAATTCAATGTGGAGTTATCTGAGAATGATTGGCAGTCCATGTTTAAGACCCAACACACATCAACAAGCTCTAGAACATGGAGAGAGTTTGGTTGGAAAAATTTAACACGTTTTTTTATTACACCTAAAATCAAAAATAAACAATTAGGCCAACAACAATATTGCTGGAGAAATTGTGGGCAACTGAACGCCAACCATTCTCACATATTTTGGTCATGTGTGCAAATACAGTCATTTTGGGAGGGGGTTTTAAGAACCATGGGTGAAATCTTTGGATATAATATTCCCAATGATCCTCGGTATGTATATTTAGGACTAATACCTGAAGATGTAGTAGGTAAAGAAGACAAATATCTGTTCAAGATCCTATTACTTGCAGCTAAGAAAGCCATTACAAGGAGTTGGTTGAGAACTGACCCACCTGGACTGAGCCACTGGCTGGACATCGTAGGAGAAATTCGAACAATGGAGCAATTGACATACAGCCTCAGACTCAATACAGAGCTGTGTGCTCTAAGATGGACAAAATGGCATCTTTATGTGACTAAGTAGTGCTCATTCCCCCTTGTCTTTTTGTTTTTGTATTTCTGTATTGATTGGAAAAAAATAAAGTTTAAAAAAAAAAAAAAAAAAAACTATATGAGCAACAGTATGCGCCTGTAGGCACAGTTTGTCAAGTAACTGAAATCTTAGGTTGGTAACTAAACGCCCCATTTTTGACATTCTTTGTATCCCAGTTATTAAATGCAATGTGAGTGTGTGTAAACGTGCATGAATCAGACAAGATGTGGGTGTCATTTGGGATAGTAAAGGTCTGACAAGACTTTGTTAAGAAGATAATGAATCATGTGATATTTAGTTGCAGTGTCAGAGGACATTCTTCATATCTGTAAGCAATTTAAATAAACACCCAGTTAGATTTTTTTTAAAGGTCTTGGTGGTTCTGTCAGCTTTAAATGTTTTTAGGGCATGAGAAAATCAATGCAGCTTCATATTTTAACCTTCTCTTCTTAGTCTTGTTTAGGCAAAATCTGACATCTGCAGTCACGTGTAGCTTCAGTTTTAAAAACAAGTAAGTGTGAGATGGCAATCTATGTGCTGACAATCACAAGTAGACACTGAAAAAGGCAGAAAAAGTGAAAAAGTGGTGTAACAATAGACTTTGCACATTTGCTTCAAATGGCTTTACAACATACAGCACCCTCTGTTATTAGACTCTTTATACTGGATGAGTATAAACTCAACAATGAAACCCTTTAATATAAAGAAGCTTTGACTTTCCACAAGATGTTGGCACCTGGCTCTGGAGATTTACTTGCCTTCAACCACAAGAGCATTAAAGAGGTCTGCTGATAATAATCAATTAACTTAATTAAACTAAATGTTATGGCCCAAACCATGAAAAGACTGAAGTGCAAGTCAAAATATACAAAACATACAAAAGTATTTACAAATATGTGGAGTGATCCACATACATTTGTCCATATAATGTAAATCATGTTTTTTTGCTTTATTAGTCACTTTTCATCAGTCTGTTGTCCTCAATTTTGGGTGGCAACCCCTAAAAAAACCTGAGGATCATAAGCACACTGAACATACTGTGGCCTGTTGAGCCATTCTTCCAGTTTCAGAGATCATTTCCCATCAGCCACCTGCAGCAGATAGAAGATGAGTAGCACATAAACACAGACAATTTGGGGCCACTACATTTGTTCCCTCTTGCTTCAATTAGAGAGAACAGACGCCAGTTAGTTGGCATGTTTTGAGTTAGCCTGTCAAATCTGTGTGTCATAAAGACATCCTCAGTCGGCAACAGATTCAGTCCAGTGGGAAAAAAACAACACATAACACATAATAAATCACCTCATTAACAGACAGGCTTATTTTTATCCTCATCTCCTCCCACCTTCACCCCTATTTCTGTTGTACATTTGTTTATGCAAGTCTGTATTTTTAAACTGCTGAGATACTGGAGTTGTGATCATCGATGACGCAGATGCAAGATAAGAACCTGTCACCATGCGCACACACATACACGCATATTATTCCCTCACACACATTCGAAGTGACAGACTTTATGGAGTTGCATCAAGTTTTCTCTGGGTGCACTGGGTTGTCGCACAGCAGGTGCACAGAGGACTGGAGTGGATGTCCCTGTTATTTCAGGTTTAACACAGTGCCAGAGCTTTTTCTTCCAGACGATACCGCCTCATATGAAATCTCTCCAACACTACCAGCAACAACACAGCAACTCCTACCAAGACTGCCAAAAGTCTTACTGGAGACGACAGACTGTCCTCTGAGGCTGCTGTGAATCTTGCAGGTTTGGATTCTGCCCATCAAATCAGAGCTTTCCTCAACAAGGAGTGGGTCCAGATACACGTTGAAACTTTTAATCAGTTGTCTTTTGTTTGGACGAATGCCTTGCTTCACTTTATATATCCAGCTGTAGAGTTCCAGTTAGCTACTGTCTTCGCATTGATCATCGTTCTCTATCTGATCAGGGATTGTTTCCTGTCATTGTCTTTTCTCTCACGGTCTCATGCACAACCACTCCACAGGAACATGGAACACTTTTAGGGCAGTAAAATACAGACCTAAAAGTTCTGAGATTTGTTTTTTAAATGGGTAATCCACTGATTAATATTGCACACTGATGAATGTGGACTTGCGAGACAGACTTTCAATGCCTACCCTACCCAAAATACAGATGTCAGACCTTGCCTTGCCTGGTAAACACTCAGCTCTTCCAAACACTACACATCCAATTTGTAATGCATCTATTATAGTGTTCAGTCCCCCAAACCATCTCCATGTCATTGACAGTGCTGCCAGAACTCTGGGAGTACTATTTGATGTATATTTAAACTTTGAACCACAGATCAAAAAAGTTGTCCAGTCCATAAGATTTATTGCAAGAATTAAATCAATGCTCTCACACTGTGACCTGAAAAAAGTCATTCCATTATATTTCTAGACGTGACTACTGTAACTCCCTCCTTTCTGCCATAAACCAGAAGTCCCTCTCTCACCTCCAACTAGGTCAGAGACATCTTACTGGTTTTAACAGACGACATCACATCCCTCCAGTCCTGGTTTCTCTTCACTGGATCCCTGTTCAATTTAGTATTGATTTTTTTTTTTTTTTTTTATTGATCGCTTTTAAAGCACATCTATGTTGATCCCATATGAGCCACAGCACAGATCCTCAGGTGGGGTCCTTCTGGTAACTCTAAACTTAAGTGTTAAATAAATCTAAAGGTGGCTGTGCTTTTGCCAACAGGACCCCTCAGCTTTTTAAAACACCTGCCTATGGAGATAATCATTTCATTCTTTTCATTTGAATTTATTCACATTTACATTATTCAGTATTTTTTTAAATCTTTGTACTGTATATCTTTCATCATCCTTCTGTATTCTCTCTGCTGTGTTTTTACATCTTTTGTCTTCTTGTTTTACCTTAATTATGTCTTGCTTTTGTTTTTTCCTTACTGTTTGGCTTTCTGTTGTTGTAGTGTCTTCTGAGTATCCTGCTTTCCTTTCCTTATTATTATATATTTTGTTATTTCTTCAGACTTTAGAAAGCTTCCTCCAGAGCCACAAAGGGAATTATACTGAACAACTATTTTCACAAGCCGAGTGTCGCTTATATTTGTCATTAAATAAATGGTTTAAAAGAAATACTATGAAAACATGGTTTGGTTTATCATTTGCATATAATTTCATGTAGTCAGATGTATGTCAGAGTATAAAACATACAGTATGGTCCTCATAAATATCTGCTTGCAAGATAATAATTGCATTTTCTATACCACCTTCAATTCACAGTTGCTGGAAAATACATTTATTCTCACAATAATTGAAAACAAACATTTTTGAGGGCAAAAATAAAAATAAGTAATTACATTACACTTTGCTGTTCATATCAAAATATACATTTCAGAATGGACATATTTATAGTGGCAATGAAGCAACATTAACACCATGTAAATCCTGGCACTTTAGAAAAATACACTGTCTAACTGAAACATACATTTACTGGTAAACACTGTAGGCAACCTATTTCCCTTTATAATCTTTCACACAGTTATGGTTCCCTTTCCACTGGAAATCTGAATCCTTCATGACACCAAATTCTACTCAGATACACACCTGAGACTTCACATATTGGAGGCAACTAAAACATGATGTCAGCTCATTACTGTTGGACAGTACTTGGCACAATGGTGACTAACAGGGTCACTTTGAGGCCAACAGATGGCAGAGCTGTGCTGCCTGCTGCACTTTCCTCACAGGGCTGAAACTGAACTGCACTGATGAATCTGATGAACTCACAAGATAACAGTGCATAGACATCATGTTAGTGAGCAAATAGGACCATTGCTCTGGCAGTGAAGCTTCACTGATTTATTCATGTCAAAGATGAGACATGTTTTTGCACCTGCACATCACTGATACTTTTAATTAAAACAACACAGATTGATATTTGTGATTTTGACTTGTAAATATCCCTCATATTGTCACTACACTCAGCATCCTACTGTCGTATTGTTTTAAGGTTAAAAATATAGATATAGACAACTTGAAGAGGTTCTCACTGATATAAACATCATCATGTTTTCAGCTGTGTTCAATAAAGTGCGTTATCACTTGGCACTGGCTATGCTGCTGGCAGCTGGTTTTACACATAGTACATAAAACTGCAAGAATGCATGTTACATTATGAGGTTAAATAAAAAAGCAACATAAGACACATCCCATCCTATGGAAACAAAGAATTAGAGCAGCCAATATGTGTAATTTTACAAAAAAAATAAAATCAACAGACAAAGCTCAGTGTTGTTAAAGCGGTGTTAAAGATCCCTTCAGCAACAAGTGTTTGATATGTATTGAAAGAGTAAATCAGTTTGATGTGATACACAAATGTGTATATTAAACACAATTTTGCATCCTGGACTTTTGACAACAGCTGGAGTTTATGCTCATTGTACATCAGGACCCATATTTAACAAACTTTTATGAATTACATTTAAGAATACTCTAATGAACCAATTTAAGAGTAAAAATGCTTTTGGCTGAATGTGAAGATACTTTCATCAAGTGACTTACAGCATAGTGTAAACCTTTTAAAGACAACTTTCATGTGATCAGTATTTGAAACAGTTTTTAAAAATCAGGGCTAAGCCACCTCCATGATCAGTTGTTCTTGGGGATTTAGCAAGCTGCAGTGGGAAGGACAGATCACCAAGTGAGGTGAGATCACCAACAGTAGACCAGGTCTCAGTTACAAATAAAAAGTCTGGCTGATAGGGAAGGATAAGTGTCCTTTAATATAAAGTCTTGTTTAATAGGGATCCAGCGTTTTTTAAGGCAAATTTGAATCGTGACACACTTGCTTTAGCGGGGAGAGAGCGAGCTCCATATAGGAAGAAGCAGCATCGGCCACGGGGACATCAGCAGTGTGAGTTGTGGCACCAGCATGGCAAAGCGATCAGAGAGGTTTTATGGATGGAGGCGAGGCAGCTCAGAGTTTCCCCCTCTTACCACCTCTGACCAGGTAGTTTATGAGCTGCAAGTAGAACACGAGGAGGCCCGGCAATGTGATAATGGTGACCAAGATGGCTGAGGTCAAGACTGAGATAGCTTTGGCCTGTATGGCTGCGGTGTCAGGTAGAAGAAAGTCTCTTTTCTCACAGTTCAATTAAGAGCTGTTGAATATCCTCCTTGAACTTAGTAATGTGTCGTTTTTGCTTTTAGGCAGATTCATTGTTTTTATTCTTAAATTTTGTTTGTAGGATTAAAAGTAAAGAATATGACTTTATCTTTCAAGTCCAAAATGTTACGTTTAGTAGTTTGATAATTAAGCGCCCAGAAGCTCGTCATTCTATTTGATTATGAACATGCTCATGAACTATGACTGCACATAAAACCACACTTAACTGTGATCTTAAATCAACTTGAAAGCGCTTGATGTTACTCCACAATTGGGCAACACATGGCAACACAAGCACTATTAATCAGATAAAGAGCTATTAGTGTCACTGGTGACATGAAGGACATTTTAAGAGTGAATGTCATTTTACAGACTTGAAGTGGAGGCAGACTTGGCTCGCTGAGAGGCAAGGCTTCGACAGTGCAAGTAAACAGAGAGGGGATGGATGAAGGCCAGCAGACTGAGCACCGTCAGAGCAATGTTTACCTGTAAACATGTGAGCAGAGAGAGGAGAGGGCAGTCAGAGGAGAGTTTGTGATTATAGAGATGTAGGTAAATGAGATAAAGAACAAAATGTGGAAAAAAGTCACACAAAAAAATCACAAACTAGAGCAAAAAGAAACTAAGTAGAGTAACGTGTTGGAGAGTTACAATTGTATGAATCATGTAATGTACTTACATATAAAGGATCTCCATTCAGAGCTCCTTTCACCAGGGCAAAGCAGGGATACTGCAGCAATGAAAACACTGCAGACAAAGCCATGACCCCGCCGTACAGCTTCCCAAAGTGACATGATGGGAAACTACACACACACACACACACACACACACACACACACACAGAATGACAACAATGCAAAGAGAGGGAAGTGATAAAAAAGGAGGTAACATTAATTATCTGTTTATACATGAGCCTCCACTTATGGATCTATAGTCAATGATAAATACATTAACAAACACTTACATCTGCAAACAGCTACATTATATAAATCATTTATTAAATATTGGTATACTAGTTATAAATGCTAAATACAGAAACTTAAAATTACTGCACACTTCTCTTTTTCCCCAAAGTTGTACTTACTCATACTATCGCTTTTACATCATTCTTGCCTTTGTTGAGTTTATAACTAATAAATAATTATTGTTGTGTGACATATTTCTATATATTTCTATATTGCTCTTCTGCTTTTGTTACAGCTTGTTTTTTTAAATATTTTCTCCAGTGTTTTCAGTTTAGGACATTACAACTAAATGTGGTATCCAAAGCCTTGTGGAGCATCCTTGTGATGAGAGGACTGGTACACAATATAATCAAGGTAAATAAATAAAACTAACTAGAAAACAAAGTGTTGTTGTGCAGTTTGTTTGTTTGATTGTCTGGCTGCTTTGTGACTATATGGATGCATGTGAGTTAAAGTATGTGTCTATTTGCTGCCCCATCTCAAGAACATCTGTCTGTGAGTATACTCACGCAATGCTGATGAAGGCTGCGTTGCCACCGTAGAGGAAGGAGCGGTTAACCACCTGCAGGATGAAGGTGAGGTACTGCAGCGGCAGGTACGGGGTGGAGGCACAAACTGAGAACAGTACACACTGCAGTGCCGTCAGGAAGAGAGAAAGCACTGCGGCCCGCAGGTCTGCCTCCTGCTCACTCTCTCCTACACACACACACACACACACACAAATGAATAAACATACCTGTTCCCCTAAAGAGAAATAATCATTAGGACTCAGATTATATTTACAGAACTTCTGCAAGCGAGAAAGAATCAATTAGTGAAATTATTGACTATTTATTATTTATTAATGCTTTATAGTGGGTTGTTTACTGTGAATAATCCCTTTTGGCTAATGGATATGCTTCCCCGACTGAACAAGTGATGATTTGTCATGAGTTTCTCACTTTTAGCCACCAGGTCTACGGTACATATAACTTAATAAATCATTCATAAAGAGGTTTTCCAATGAGTCACTCAGTCAGATGTTCTGCTGTCCTAACTTGCATAAGTTCTATGGTCAAATGGTCCATTTGGAGGAGCATCCATGATGTAAACAACAAAAGGAAAGGAGAAAAGGAGGATAAACAAAAGCCAGAGAGATTTCTCACAATTTACCAAATGGAGTATTACAGAATTAAAAATAATATAATAAATAAATTACAACTAAAAAAATCTTATAAAGGATGCTTTAGCTAAGGGGTACCACCATTTGCAACTATGAGTTAAGTCCCACCTCTGAAGGTTTTTTCATTTTCAGTTTCAAGGGGAACATGCTTCTGTACTGCTGTTTTACCAGTCTCAATCAATAATGGGACTTTTGTAACCCATGTCTTGCCCAGTGACAAATGACTGGTTTGGCAGATGCTCTGGTTCAGTCACTATTAGTGTGGTACCTGCAGCACGGGGTTTGCCCTTGTGTCTGTCCATAATGAGGCCATTCCAAGGAGCACAGAGCACCCCACACAGCTGAGTGAAAGCAAACGCATTGATGTACCGGCTCACTGCAGAGACACACATACAAAGATGATTTATTTTTACAGCAGTATTTATACAAAAAGGCATAAAAATAATTACTTAACAGAATTACAAACAAGAATAGAAAAAGACTATTTTAATGTATCGCATAAAAGACATATGAAAATATATGTATGTAACCATAACATGTAAACATGTTATGGTTACATACACTGCACATGTAAACAAATTTAAACATGCACAGTTGTTTCAAATTATTTTCTATTTTTACTACATCAGTTCTTCAATCAGTAGAATCTATTATTATAAAATTAAGATCAACGACAGTGCACAAACAGGCACTTTAGTGTGCAGTTAAGGCTTCCAATGCAATCTTTCTTCTTTAATGTCCCTTGATGACTATTAAAGTTGTGTTGAAGCAAAGCTTAAGTGTTAAATATTCAGGGCTAGGGTTAGTCTGAACTTGCCTCCCTTAGGGAGACTGATTAAAGTTTGCCAAATAAGGTAAATGCTTAGACTGTGACGTGATGTTAGTATTGGTGTGTGTTTACCCAGTGAGGGCTCTCCCTCCGTCAGCCGCTGCAACATGGGGTTGAGTGTGCCGATGAACAGGTAATGTCTGAGCTGCATCACTGACAACCAGACCAGGTGCCACAAGAATAACCTGGACAGCAAACACTCACGGAAACTTTTCTCTGAGGGAGACGAGGAGCATACACAGATATGAAAAGAGCAAAAAGGACAAAGGGGCAACAAGAAGTGGATGAAAAAGGGAGAGTGGGAGAGACAGAATATATAATAACCTTATTTCAGTGATGTTATCTTTATCTCTGCGCCATATCAAACTACACAAATTTGCAGTTGCACACACCTTGTTTTACAGGGACGTCCTTGTTGAGCAGCGTTTCCTCTGTTGTTGTCTGTGAGTTACCATTCGCCACTGTCTGCTCTGGCTTCTTTGATTTACCAAAGATTATCCTGAAAAAGGTCAAAGGTCACAATAGGGTCAGCCACAGACTGAGGGAATGGTGAACATATTTTCCACAATATTTTAAACACACTAATTTATGTAGAAGAGGAAGGCTTAGCGCTTCCATTTTTACAGATTTTCACTGAAAAATAGTTTTTCTTACAGGAGCACATTAATTCAAACTGATTTCATCCAGATTTCATGCCTCATCACACCCAAAACTTGTTTTTCTTGTTGTAAGAGTACACTAGTAGGCACTGCAAACTGTACAGTATACCAATATGTTTACAGTCAACAGGCAATAAAGCAAAGAGCACAGATCAGAAACTCCTCTGTGTCCATCTATGTTAGAAAAAAACAAGAAATGATGAAACTACACTGAAATGTATATTTCTAAAAACATTTTTGCTTGGATCATTAATTGTATTACCTACTTTTCACTTATATTTCCATATAATAAAAACTATTAACATACTAAATTAAATTAAAATGAATGTAATTAATTACAAAACGAAGATAAGAAGAAGTCTTATTTTCACTCGATGCACCGTTCAAGAATGTTTGTTAGATGTCTGTGTGCCTGGTTTGGGATTCATACCCGTATGTGTAGCTTTCAGGCAGCGGGTAGGGAATGAACTTTTTGGGCAGGAGGAAAAAAGTCCTGAGCAAGTGAATGACGCTGCAGGCAGACAGAACCAGGAAAGAGGCACGGAGAGAGATGCCAGACTCATATAACAACTGCAGGGAAAGAGAAGAAGGAGGTGGAGATCATCAGTAGTACATAAGATGGTATTTAAATCTAAATGACAGCAGTGAATGAAACCTTCAGTCTGTTTCTTACCTTGATGACGAGGAAGAGTGCTGAGGAAGAGTCAAAGGCACCATTGTAGAGAGTGATGATGGTGGAGCGATGAGTGCCAAACAGATTCCCTACCTGCAGGAAGAAAATGGAAATTGATAACAACTGATGAACGATGTATGTAAGTGTCTGTTTTCTCTCATTCAGCAATAATATTAATAAAATGTATTCATGTAGAATAGAGCAGAGTGACTTATCAAGACTATGCCTGCAATGTAAAATTATTTTTTTCTGAGTTGAATTTCCAGTTGGATATGAGGTTATGGTTTGTAGGCCAGGCCCAGCAGACGTAACCACGAGGGTTTTGTGTTTTCTCCCCATGATATCATGAGCTCAGTATGAGTAAAGCCCTGCAGTCAGTACAGTAACACTCTGTCTTTTTCTGTTTCCAGTTAAGTAATGACTCGAAGACAGATCTGAGTATTTTTATCACTAAAATCATAAAATCAAACCGTGGCTTCCCAAAAAAAGCTCCAACAACTGTGCTTCTCAGAGAGATTTCCTTTTCATGATAGGCTACTCATTCACTGAGCATGCAGATAGGCACTGAGTATTAGCCTATAACATATCATATAATCAGGGTTGGCAAGGTTATTTTTGAAATGTAATAGGTTACAGATGGCTAGTTACCCTGTTTAAAATGTAGTAAGTAATGGAACTATTTCAATTACTTAATCAGCTGTTAGGGTAAGTGTACCCATTAAGCCCGGCAAAATGTAAGTTCAGATGTTTTTCATGGATACTGACATGGTTTGTGAGGTCATTTCTCATAAAGATTTATCTCTCATTTGAAAATGTATTCACTAGTTCATGTAGATGTTGGAATATAAAATAAAGATATTTTATGAAAAGAGTCAAAAGTCTGGCATGGGCTTAATTGGTACTGTGACACCATATGTGCTCCAAATAAGCCTACATCATGATTTATATACAAAATATAAAAAATATTGTTTTCAAAGAATTAAAAACAGCAATATATGTATTCAGTAACATGTTAAATATTTTAAAAATGATGAAAAAACCCTCCTTAGCAAAATCATAAAAGGTCTGACTTCAGATGTAACCCCCTTTGTAAACATCAACATTTGTAACAGATTACAGTTACATCTATTTTGTAATTAAATGACATAACTCCATTACATGTAACTATAGTTACTCCCCAACACTGTATATAACCAAACTAAACATAATGACAGACAGAAGCCTGCAGATGTTCTTTGCTCATGCACAAATACATTTAACAATCACACAGTCAAATTTTAAAACTGCCTTGTAGGGATTTTCTAATTGCAACTTTAAGCAAACATGAGCCATCCGATGATTCTGAGCTAAAATTATTTATGTGATTATTTGGTTAAATTAGTTGGTTATCTTATATAATCATCAGTCATCTTAAAGCTTAAAACATACTAAACATTATTTGATTCCATCTTCTCCAGTCTGAGTATTTGCTGCCTTTTCATACATGAGACACCAGTATCCTGGTTATGATCAGGTTTTTGGAATATCAAAGGTGTGTGTTGCACATGTAATCCTGCATATGCTACCTGGAGCACTCCAACAAATACCAGGACACTGTGGCATATAAATCACCTGATCCAGGTTTTCTTAACATTCTCTGTTGGTAGAGAAATGGGCAGCTAAGATGTTGAGAAAACACATCTGGAAAGCAGGGCTTTCCACTAAGGCACAGACTAGCCAGCCATAATAAATGAGTAGATAGCTGGGGGGTCGGGGGGCAACTGTTGGTGGTTACAAATAAAAATACTCTGAAGTAAAAGACATTTCCAACATAAATTATAAAATAAATAATAGATAGCCTAAGTGTGCCTGCATAATAGGCTATATTATTTCTTAGACATTTGCTCTATATGCTAATGCACCCATTTAAACTGTGATTTGCTCACATAGTATTACATCATGAGGCGTTCTGGGCTTGTAACTCTTATTTTCGGTGCATGACACATTCACGCAACTGAGTATGCTATGAATTAACAACGCCAGCAGTTTGCAGTGGTGGTTACACAATTAAACACTCAGCGAACATTTCTCCCTTTGTAACTAATGAAAATACACTCTTACGAGACCGTTTGGTTTCATTTGTACAACTGACAGTGTCTTTTGATGTCAGCACGTGTCGCAGGTGGTGCTAATTGAACGCTTGAAGAGAAGACTGGACTACCGGTAGGACCTAATTGTGCAGTCTGCTATATGGACGCTGTACTTTGAGTACTTTGGAGTTCTGGACTGTTATGGACAAAAAAAGCAATCTGAATATGCCAATTTGGCCTGAATGATATGTTGTTGTTTTTTTTAAAGGCACAGATTGACCGATCATGAAAAGAAACAATCACTCAGTCTGAATAACCACCATTGTACCTGCATGTTTGTCATCAGGAACAAGATGCCACCCACAGCCAGGAGGGAGAGAGCTGGAAAGAGCAGGATGGACAGAACTGATGGAAAAAAAGACAAAAATTAGGAAAATGCACCTCCACATCTTGTAGCTGAAACACCTCAGTCCTTTATATGTCAATATTTATTCAGTCAATAACAGCACAAAACAAGCAAAGAGAGAAAGTGTCTTCACCTGAGGATGAGAAGGCCACCATCACGGTACCCATGGTGTAAAGAAATCTGTTGGAAAAAAGAGATTTCATCGGTCATAATGACTTCTTTAGGTTGAGGTCTTCACAATACCAAACATGAAGCTGATAGAGATGGTGATGGCTTTAAAGGACTAGATAAAAAAAACAATGGGTTAACAGTAAGAAAACAGGACTTAAAATGAATAAAAAAGAAAGGGACATTCAATACATAATAGTAAACACACATTCACATGCAGGCTTTCTGTCATGTTTGGAGAACTTTTGCCCTACTTTAATTTTCCTTTCTTGGCTCTATTCAACTCATTTAAACCCCTTGTCCACTATTTGCATTCCTTGGCTCTTTATTTTCCCTCCACCCTCTTTTAGTGGAAACATATGGATGTCCCTAGTGGCAGTTTGTTATTGAAGATTAAGATATTTCTGGGGGAAAAAACTTGATAGATATGTGTGTGAGTGTCAATGTGTTTATGTTATATGATAGATGTTAACTGTGGTGGTAGGGAGGAGTTACTGAGTTACGGGATCTGAACTTCTGCAGAAAAACACACGTTTTCTATGTGTCTTAATCCATTTTCCTTTTTCCAGTTTTAGTTTTTTAAGGCTGTGGTATTTCAGTGCGCTCCTTTTTCTCATAAAACATTTCTCTACATTCTGGATGGCTTGTACTGTCAGGCTTTGGCATATACACACATCTCCATTCGTTCAACCGCTGCCTGGAAATTTCAACTACTTTATGCAACATTCCTCAGGATGTTGCTGTTTCTTGCTTTTCTAACTTTCCTACAGCATGTGCCCCTTTTTAATTCACAAGAGCATGAACAGCATATGCACACTAACATTTCACACAAACTCAAATTATACAATGTCCTCTCTGTATGAGAGAGGACTCTTCTCGGCTGTTGTTGTAAGCAAACAGATTTGGGATACCCTCAGAGGGAAATACCAGAGATTGAAATGAAAACACAGCTTGCCTCTTTGCAAAGTAGCATTAGCTTAGCCACCACAGGCAGTCGCAGTCACAGCAATGCAAGGAATTAGTGAAGACGACAGAAGCCCATCTGTCTTTACTGAAAATGTGTTTGGTTTGGCAGAACAGCAGGGTGCTGCAAACCGCCACTCTTTGATGTTTTACTACTGCAGCATCAAAAAAATGAATGTATTGGCTAAGAAACCCGAATGGTTAATAATTCAAATAGGAGTTGCTGCACTTTCTTGTCTTGCTTTTTCTACTAATTTATTTCTCAGCACATTGTGTTTTATCATGGCTGACTGTGCTATTAGATTACTTAATATAATGTCATATAATTTATATCTGTACAGCCTCTACACTCTTATTTGGAAGTATTTATTTAAAAAAAACTACCTTAACTCAGTGGATGATATTTGGCCATCCAGAAAGAAGACAGAAAATGCTTTGAGGCATGAATGTTTAACTTCCACTGAGGGTTGAACTACCATCTTTGTGTATCAATACTAACCAGTATTGTGCACTTCCTTTAGTTTTTTTTAAGTCATTTTCAGACAGTAAGTTTCACATTTCACTTTCAACTAATACAGTTGTAAATAATCTGTTTTTTCTGTGTTTTTTTATTTGAAGATGTGAAAAATTAGTTTGAAATAAAAATCTGCTCAAGAAATTTTATCACTAAAATTAACTTTTTTAACCTAAGACTCTGGCAAACCAATTCGAACCCCACAAGTTTGTCCATATGAGTAAATGTATGTTTTCACATGAGATCAGAATTCAAAATTTCAGCTTTTGGGCCAAATTATTTCAAATTACACAGGTCAAAATGATGCCTCATACAGCAGAAAACCGAGTTTGTACTGAAGATTTTTATATAAAACACTTAGGTAAAGGTAAATTAAGAAGATATTTAAAGTCACACTAATGAACAACCTTTCTTACTTACTTACTCACTGGGTAACTTTTTTGACAAGAAATTACATATTTAAATTCATTGACAATTTAATTAAAAAGGTTTTTAAGGTGGACTCACATTCCAAAGAGCCGAGCCACAGTGGTCCCAAACCGATCAAAGAGGAAACCATTGGGCAGTGTGAGGAAATTATTCATAAAGGAGGCAATGGTGAAAACGAGAGAGAACTGTTCATCCTGTCCACTGCAATCTGTCAGAGGAAAACATTAAAAAATGGAGAAGATAAGAAATATGTGGTCAAAGAAAGACAGTTGAGCTGAGCTGTGTTTTGCAGCTCATCCTCTCTTGATAATTCAATAGACATCAGAATTTAAAGTACTACAGGTGGGGACATTTAACTGACCTAAAGCTGTGCCATTGACTTGTGTGACGTTGACGCACAGAGAGCTGAAGTATCCCTCCGTCTTCAGAACAAAAACAAGCGAAGCCCATCCAAACACAGCCCCGGCAAAACACAGGCACTCCACCAGACCTGTAGCGAAGGTGAGGCTGCGCTGCACCATCAATCTCTTCTCAACACCGGGCATCGTCCCACGTTGACTCACACACACAAGCAGACAATTCACAGACTGTATTCACACGTGCATGGATACACAAGCACGCAGCTGGATTTCCTCACTTTACCTGCCAAAATAGAAGAATAGAAATAAGACTTTGATTAGATTTTGTCATATTTTCTGTTATTTGGAAAAAAGTCAATGTTGACTCCATTGTGCAATCCTAAAGCAATGATGAACAAATTTCCATAAATGTGATAAATGCGATGTTCAACAGCTTTTGGAAAGAACATCTTTCACAAACAAAACAAGGGCTCACATCTGGACACAAATTGTGTTGCTTGAATCCAGTCCTTTAGAACAAATCTCTTCCAAAAAGATACATACAACTCCTTGCTGTGATACTAGTAAGTCTTAACTCCTACTTTAACAACAGAAGGACATAATTGAAATATACAACTATAGATCACAAACAAAGTGACTTTCTTTTGAATCCACAAAGAGAAGAGATCCTGGAAGACAAAAAACACTCATGTTAAGTTGCAGTATTCTCCGGTTTTTAGAAAACGTGGTTCAGACCTTATCGTATTTCCGCCTCTGTGTGTCTCCCCTGATGTTACAACACCACGATACTCTTACACCATTCTTCCTTATATATAGCTCAGCTCTTCCTTCCGCTTTTTCACCAGTGTCCCCTCCCCATTGTTTTTCTGTCTCGCTCTCAGTCACTCTCACTAGAATAAACAGTGCTGCAGTCTAGGCGGGCCAAACATCTGCTCCACTCAAGTAGTGAGACATACTCCAGATGTAGAAGCTAGAGTTGTTAAGCCAAAAGACCATGTGACTTGCGAAAGAAGGCAACACGGTGAGTGCTATGTGGAAATTGGGTCCATATGAACAAAGCATCCTTGATAGGCCTTATCACTCTTTGATGGACTGAGAAAGAATGGATGGCTCAGTAACATATGACCAGTTATGCTGCAGGCGTCCCCAGAGGAAAACTTCACAACTGTCTTTTCTGTATCTCCTGAGAAGTAAATCATATATTTTACAAATAGAAGAAAAAGCTAAAAAAGGGTTATAAGTCACTTGCATTATCTTTAAATAAGATAAAACGTTTTTTATTTTTCATGTAAAGCCAACATTTCCATCTGTAATAATATTCATGTATGGTTCCCAAAGCTGAATAAAGTCTCCAGCCTAATACACAGCCATAAAACAAGTAGATAACTCCTTTATCCAGACTATCTTAATGAATTCTTGGATCAATACTATAGCGTTGGGGTCTTTATGTGAATAAAAACAGCTGTGTCGTCAGCAAATAATTAGACACTTTTTTAGAAACATTTTATTAATCATTAATTTAAATTTAAAATAATGATGGCCTTCCATTTCAAGAGATGCTATAAAATACTTTTGACTACTAAGCTGTCAGTATCTTTATTTTAAGCACACATGAATCTGCACATGGTTCACTTACATATGTGCCAGCAGACTCCCTCTTCATTAAATTTACTGCCACTATCAATAACCCACAATATCATGCCTGTAACTTAAGAGAATTAACAACACTAAATCAATTACAGTATGTCAGACATACTATCAAGCTCCAGTCCACCAAATCCCTTAATTATCAAACTCTGCCATCCAGACAACTCTGAGAATCCAGAGACTATAAACCATTATTATATTTTTTTGGAGGATAAGACAATGGTTGAGTTAAATGATTTTAGTTTGTTTCTTTGGTTGATTTCACTGGTGAAGAGGGGTGCAAATTGGTTGCAGTGACATTACCACAGAAAGGATCAAGACATTTAGTTCAGAACAAAATAATGCATCAATTTGCAAGTAGAAGGTTGTTGCTATGAGACGGTTGTGATGGAAGATGAGCAATCAGGGCACAAACCGTTACATAATCTTCATCATTAGAACAACGTACTTTGCATAACTTTCAAACGTCTCTTTTCTATCAGTGTGATCAAGCAGGCTTCTCCAGGTCGAGGGGAGTTTACTACTGGTCACTGTTGAAAGTCTTTACTTTAACTATAGCACCACTCATAAGACCTCATGTACATGCTTTACTACTATCGTCACCTGATCACAAGACACAGATCTCATAACACACACATTGGCACGCAAACTAGCTTTTACGCACTTCCCCAAACCAACGGCTGAGTGTTGACACAAGCATCACTGCCCCAGCTTACATCTGTGTGTGTGTATGTGTGTAGATAAAGCCTTGAGACACGAAATACAAAGAAGGTCTTAAGGATACACAAGGCAGACCTACTATCGTTTAAAGGATAATGCCTCCATTATTTCACTTCCTTACTATGCTAACAAATTGCATATAAAGATCAAAATTAAGAGTGGATTTATCCTAATTGTGTATACTGTATTGTGTGTGCAGCCACAGCATGATAAATCTTATATTGTACTCTCTGCCCCCCCCCCCCCTCTCCATTAATGTCATAAAACCATAAAACAAAATACAAAGAAGTCATAATGGTGCACAAATTAATTGACTAAAACCAACATGCTCAACATGGATAAAAAGTCCATGTTCCTCCTGTAAACCAATTTCCCTCGATGGCATTTTTAAAAAAGTTAATCGTCCTCAGAAAGACAAAAAGAAAAAAGCAACTTGCAAGGGGGACCTTAACTAACAAAGAGCTGCAATTTATCCTTATCTCTGTGCAGGGTGACCTGTTTTCCTCTGAAGGAATAACACATGGCTCCAGGTTTGGGAATATGCACTAATAAAGCAACAATTTCAGCTGAAGTAATTAAGGTATAAAAGCTAGATTTTCACATGAAGTAAGAAAAAAGGGGGCCTCAAGATAAGCACGACCCTCCTTATCATATGAGTTAGAGTTGATTAAACAACCACAAATCAGTTGACACACAGTAACCCTGGTTTTGTAATCCAGCCTTACAGTAAATATAGGTTATGGTTAGGGTGCTGGCATGGGGTAGCCATGTAGTTGTGATGGTAATAATGGATAATAAGGAAATGCCGATGTCAGCAACTTCTGTTACAGCGAATGGTCAGATGTCATCATGTTTCTGTTTTACTGGTACAAAAAGCCAAAATAGAGATACATCACGGGACTTACTTCATCACAATCACTACTTCTTCTTTCTAAAAATGTTTAGGTCAAAAGTAAAATGGAAATGCCTCACATGATTTATAGGATCATCTGATGCCAAAAAATACTAGAAAGATTATTCTGTTAGATCCTGCTTTGTATGATAGACAGGTGACAGATTAAAGGAAAAACCAACATAAAGTGTCTAAGTAAGGTGTTGGGCTACCATGTGCTGCCAGAACAGCTTCAATGCCCCTTATCACTGATTCTACTCTGGAGGGATGAACACCACTATTTAAAAGAAATCCCCAAAATCTCTCAGAGGTGTTCATTTTGGTTGAGATCTGGTGTCTGTTAAGTTATACTGTAGCATATGATTCACATCATTTTCATACTTGGGGGCATTGTCATCATGGTCGAGACCACTTTGTGTTGATTTGCAGTGACTTCTCCCTAAGGGGACAAGTGGACCCAAACCATGCCAGCAAAATGTCCCCCACAGCAGTACAGAGCCACTGGATGCCCTCACTGTAGGGGTCAATCATGCAGGCCTGTATCATTCCTCTCCTCTTGGTGTAAGTCACACATGGACTCACCCACCCCTGAACTCTTAAATGTGCATTCATCTTTTGTAATGAGGGGTTTACTACAACCCCATTATAATATTCCTCTCTATGTAATTATGAACTGTTCCTGCAGACATTCTGATCTCATCCTGCATTGACATTCTCAGTCACCTAGGGAGGAGTTACTCTTCTGTTTTTCCTCACATATCACACTAATGCACAAGCATCACAGTCATCAAATGTGTGCTGTCGACTGCAATTTTCAACCCTATTTAATGATGTCTTTCCCATAGATATAAATGCAGATGTCACTTTAGTCACTGTTCCTTTATTAAACAGCCGACAAGTTAAGCTGTCATTGTGACTGAAGCTCCTGCCATCTGTGCCCCAACAATGAACCCTCTTTCAAAGTATCTTAGATCTTTCCCTCTTGACATCTTGATCAGAAATCAGAATGAACTGGGCCTGCTCAGCATTTTTATACATGCCACAGAGCATGATTTGATGTAAACTGCTTAATTGTACCATGTGGTGCACCTGTGTGTGTGGAAGCATCTGCACTCATTATGTTTCTCCACTCATTAATTCAGGGTTTTCATTTAATTCATCTATGTGGGCTTCTTCATTTCTCCTGATGGACAAAAAACATTTTTTATTACACAGAATTGTATAAACTTATAAAATGTATTTAACTGGACTCAGTTTGACTGAATTAAGCCAGTTGAATTCACATCTCAACTAGCAGAGCATGAAGAAATCAATGTCTCTCTGTCCACTGATGAGGTTAAACAAACACTTGAAATGACAACCTGGGTAATGATTAAAAGGTCAAGAGCAACACAATACTACTAAACCTCTGTCAATTAAAATCTGTTCATATTTATATACAATGTAAATCATGCATAGCATAGCAGGATAGTGACATATTTTCTGTTTTCTAAGGGAGAAATCCTTAACCTGAAGACCATGCAAAAACCAAGCAGTTTGTTACTATGGCTGAATGTTGGAATGACCAGTTTCACTCGTCAAAATGGTCAGACTGGCCGAATATCACCACAGGGCATACAAGAGTCTGCTGATGTTTGTGAGTCATACTGCAGTGGATTCGCAACTTCATTGTAATTTGTTTAATGGAAATGTTGCTCCTTATCTGGTAATATTTTGTTATACTGTACATATGCAGTGGACAATTTCAACATGAAAGATGATTGTGTGTTCTGTTCTGTGTCTCCCAGTATCCCAATACTGCTGTTACAGGCTGCACTGTGGGTACATAGTCAATAGTTAAATGCAATTTCACCTACTGAATATTGTCACTATATCAGCCTTTACAGAACAGTAAATATAGCTTTTAAATTTATAGGGAAGCCACAATTGCAAGTGAGAGATATTAATTAAATATTAATAGCAAAGCTCTTCAGCTAAGTGATCATTCGTGCTCTTTGCACTCATACAGATACAAAGAGGCACCAGAAAATGTAAAGCAAGTCCTTCTCACCAAATACAATTACAATACTGCATGCATAGCCTCCCCAGGCTTTCACAAACATTTAACTCCTCTCCCTTTTTATTTAAAGAATGTTGCACAACATGAACACAAGTTCAGTGACATAGTTTCTCAAACTTTTCTGACTTTTCTGACCTTCTTTTGGCTTCCTACCATGACATAAAGTTGCTAATCAGATACAAGTATCAAGTGCTTTGTGTTCTGTTTTGGGGAGGAAACTCCAAATGGATTACATAGAGATTATTCCATATTAGTGGATTATTTTTATTCCAAATACGGCATGTCAGACACATAATGCAACTGCAACAAACAGTTATTTTCATTATCAATTATTTTCTTAATTATTAACAACTAGAATGACAAATTGTTTAGTCTGTTGATCACTGTTTACTATGATCCTATGATCAAAGAAGAATAAAGAATCTCTATTAATCTGTATTATATTGTATTCATTTTAGAGGTTGGATCCAGACAGACGATCCATTTTCTGTTGTTTGGTTAGACTCAATATTGAAGCTCTAACCCAAACCTCAAGGAGGATGAACACCTATACACACACACACACACACACACACACACACACACACACACACCTTTTCCTGATTGATCAGTGTGCTTTTTAAGGATACTGCCTATGTAGAAAAGCTATGCAGCATGCATTTATTACCAGGATGTGCTTTAACATTACTCAACAGGACAGTCATTCTCCCTTTGCCCATACATGGCAGTAATTTGACTACAGTTCAATTAAGTCAAGCTCTAGTGCATAGTACATGAAGTTCAGCACTGAATCAAAATACATGACGTGCTTAAAGGTGTTTGAATGAGTGTTTTATCCTGCTTGGGATAAAATCCATGCATAAAATCTCACAGCCACAACTCCCTCTCGCTGACTTAATGCTGCATATAACATTCACATGCTGCAGTGTCTTCTCAACCCTTTGCTTGGGGCTAGAACTGCTGGTCTGCTGGTCTGTGGCTGCTGCCCACACTGAGCTATATTTGTGTGTATAAACAAAAGAAAACATAAGCTTTGACGTAAATGTCGCGCATGGGATCTCAGGATTTGTCCCGAAGGCGAGCTTCTGATCTATTTCACTGTACAGCTGTATGATGTGTGACGCCCTTTCATAGCAGGATGTAAACTTACGTGATGTTATGGCCTCCTACCGTGGTCCTATTGTCCATATCATCCACATATTGTCTGAACCATAGGGTGTGAGGACCCACATGCTGCGGCCGCTGTTGACAGGCTGGGCGGGGTAGAGAGGTTTTTTTTTCTCCCCCCGATAAAAAACACATAGTCTGCTTCGCTCTGCACCTATCACTGATCTCTCGTAGTGTTTCCTCCAGGTCCAAACGCCCTCCTTCACAGTTCCTGAAAACATTGAGCTACCTCCTCACCACAGTAATAGGAAAGGGTTACTGCTAGAGTCATTGTTGTTAAACTGGATTTAACATTTTAAACAGGGTTGTAGTATTTAAAGTTTTTGAAAATGTATTAGTCTTCCAATATAATTAAATTAAATACATTTTGGGATGATTTCACCACCATCATAAAATAATTTAAATTAATTAATTAACAGGCTATAGCTGCATCATCTCACCAATTTCAAGGTTTTATAGGCAATAAATACTGTAAATACATTAAATTATTTTTAAAAAGCTGAGCAATTTAGCCTACAACAATATAAAAGTGTGTAGGCCTATAGCCTGAATACAGGGGCGCACTTGAATTGTTTAGTCTGTTGGCTCCCCAGTGTGGTCATTTAGTAACACTGCATGGCTCCTGTGAGAGTTGTTTACTTTCATCAACTAAAACATGACTTCTACAAACAATTCGATTATGAAAAAAATCTTCTCTGATCTGTAGTCGTTGCTGAATACAACATAAAACTGCCGATGAAAG
Source organism: Scomber japonicus (assembly GCF_027409825.1). NCBI lineage: Eukaryota > Metazoa > Chordata > Actinopteri > Scombriformes > Scombridae > Scomber > Scomber japonicus. Next base: position 17,344,855 of record NC_070585.1, on the reverse strand, counting down.
ACTTTTCAGTTAGTTTAACTAATGAAATAACCATGTTGTAATTTATGATGCTCATTAGACAGACCAGGGGGTATTCCAGAAAGCTGATTATGTGAAAACTCAGTGTTATCTGTTCCAGAAAGAGAGGTAACTGAAACTCTGAGTCAGTCACCATGGTAACTGACTCTGTGACATAACCTGCTCGCTGGCTGGTTTTCTTTAAGAAACCCTGAGTTTGAACCTGTCTCCTCCTACCTGAAGTAAGCTGCCAGACATGGGTTGTCCATTTCTTCGCAATCTGATAGATATAGAGGCAGACTTAATTCGCAATGCCTTATGTCAGGAGATGTATTCAGGTCTCAATTGGATGTGCTTTCATTCCGAGATGAATATCTGTTAGAACAATAGGTTCACTGTTCATTACACTCAATCATTTCTAACATTCTCCGGCCATATCTGCCTTCTTGTTTATCTTATTTTTATCAATGACTCCAATATGTAGGCTATAATAAGTAAGTAGGATCAAATGAGAGGACGTGTTAAACAGCTTTCTGTTGGGGATTTAAATTACTACATGTTGAAATAGCCACTGAATTAATATTTACTTAGTTTAATAGCTACGTCAACTATGAATAACGTCAAAGCGAGGTACAATCATAACCCTACACTTCAATAAACCAAGAGCTGAAATATTGCTGCACTCACACATCACAAGACAATGATACAGTGGATTAAATCATTTGAAGGCAGTGTATGGCTGAAGATGATGGTAATATCAGTGTTCACTGAAAACCACCCAAGCAGACAGCACAACAGTTATTATTGATACATGTGACAACAATCACACAGCACATCTGAATACTGGTTTCAAAATAAGTCACTAAGTGAGGTGCGCAACTTCACACACTGCAAAAGCCAACATATAATGCACCTGACATCAACTACCACACAACAAACAGCGTCACACAGTTATACAGTCTATGGTCACACCCAGTGTTGGGAAGATTACTTTGGAAATGTAGTTGGTTACAATTACAAGTTATTCTGTTGAAAATGTAATAGTATTGTAACTATTTCAATTACTTTCTCAATGTAACTAATTACATTTGATTACATTTTGATTACTTTTCTTAATTTTGAATGAATACTCTCGACTGTTAACCATTTTCACATTTTAAGACCTGATAGTGTTACTGTTTACCTTCACCGCTGGCAAACAATCTTTGCATTGTACTACAATGTCAGGGCCCTTGTCTGCTTTCTGTACTAATTTAAGGGAATTTCGTTGCGATCGGTGTCGATCTAATAAGCAGCAACACAGAGCTATAAGGACGCTTTGCTCTCACACATGCCGCATTTATAGTCACACATACACATGCACAGACACTCTCTAGTGTGCACTCTGCTCACTCACTCCAGTTTCCAGGAGATTGTATCACTAGCGTCAGGAAGCTGCTATCAGGGAGATGGGATGTCTGTGTTTGTATTTCCAACATAGGAATGTATTGTTCTGCGCCTCTGACATGTTGCTGAGTCTGACTGAATGGCACATGACCAGAGACAGCCAATCACAAGCATCAGGATCCAATTTGCGGTTTTGGAAGGAGATATGAAAAAACTACAGTATTTGATAAATCCGAGCTTTTGCGGCGATTTTTCAAATGTAGCCTAACTAAAATTGTAATCATGGACATTTCCAAAAGCAACTGTAATTTAATTACGCATTTTCTCCCAGTAATGTAACGGATTACAATTGTGTACATTTTGTAATTAAATTACGTAACGTCGTTACATGTAATTCGTTACTCCCCAACACTGAAGCTACCACATGGCTTTAGCTTGCAAGCTAAAAATGGACTCAAATCGAAGTTATTACCTTTGGCTTTTTAATAAGTGTTTGATTTTTAAATGACTAATAACCTACAAGCTTTTAATACAAAAACAACACCAACATGAAAAATTACTGTGACCCTTAAAAATGACAAAATATCGCCTCACTTCAAATTTTGTGTTTGATCCAAAAAATGCCAATGCAAAAAAAAAATAAAAAAATGCCAATGCAAAATGGGCAGGATGTTAGACTCATAGACATAATAAAGAGTAATAATTATGTCTATGGTTAGACTGACTATCTGATATCAACATCAAGCCACAGCGCTCTCTAGTGTGTCTGTAATAAGCACTGTGACAACCAACCCCGGTCTCTCCTATATTTTTTCTCCCATCATGGAGGGCCCCTTTCTGATCTAGGGAACACTAGGCACTTGCCCAGATTGCCTGTATGGTAGATCCGGGCCAGACTTAAAGTAATTTTGTGAAATATGTGTTCATAATTTCACAATATTACGTAAATGGCCCTGACTATAAAGGACAAAATTGTCATACCAAATACCAACAAACGCAAATAAACATACATTTGTGTACTCACTGTCTGCATAAAAAGAGATAATAAAGGCAACAGATCAACCTTTTGCACCTGATTTGTGTTAGACTAATTGGTGAGGTTTGATGACAAATCCACCTTACCTGAGAGTCATCCACCATCAGCTGTCCATCATTAACTCGTTAGGCTCTGATTGGTCAAGTTTGGTCTCTGGCAACATTTATAACCCATTTTAAACAGTTTCTCTACTCTTGGCCTTCAACATGATGACTGCTCGGTTCCTCTCAGGGTAAGCAATTGTTTCTTTCAGTGGTCTCTTTAATGTTTGCTAGGAAATATTTGTTGATGTGTTGTCTTCTAAAATCATCACAGGGCTTCCCTCTTTGCTTTGCTGATTGTGGATATATGCTGCCTCCCTGTTAAGCAAGGTAAACTACCAACATATTTTCCAGGGAAGTGTTGTATGCTTTCAGCTGAACTGTCCAATTTGCTTTCTCTTGTAACAGGCCCCAAATCAAGTGCTCAAACAGATGTGACTGATTTCCTGAGTGAGAGGTCACATTTATTCTAACATCTATCCTGATGGCAGTGTCCTCCAGAACAAAAATGGAGCAATGCTTTGATTAGTGACATTAATCATATGCTATGGCCTTCTCAGTCGTCAAAGCTGAACTGGGAAATAATGGCAAATTTTGGCGTGACATGTTGTAGGCTGCACCAAATGAGGGAATATCTTGAAGACAAATATGACTAGTGCATGGATGTCTTGGCTGATGCAATAACAGACATTTTACTTGTATGGCCTTTTTAAATTGTGACGCAATGGTAGCGTGTCTGGATCATGCAATCAAAATATTGCATGTTCAAATCACGTCAAGGTCACAGGTGACCTATTGGTATGAACAGGTGGTCAGCCTGAGCATTATTAATCCTTCATGAGCAACATTTGAGGTCACTGTCAGGAAGTGCAGATAAGTACAACTGTTTTCAGGACAAACATATTCACAAGGGTTTTTTTTTTTTTTTTTTTTTTTTCAGGTTTCTTCCAAACAAATTTTATGTTTGATTCTGTCTGTAGAGTCTCTAAAGATAAAACAACTTATGACTTCATCTTTTGAGAAACATTATGGACATCATTGCCAGATGATTTAGGTTGGTGAGCAACATTGCTTATTCATCTTTTAAGATTGTATAAGAATAAGAGAGTTCTTGTTTAAACAGGAGCTGTGATTAGTTGGCGCCAGTCAGCTAAGAACCTCTGATCACCAAAATGGCATTGAACAAAGGTGAGTATATCTGTTGCTTAACAACACATCTGATTACAGAGTAGCGTGTCTGTGAGCGTTGAAATATCTGTTTGTGTTTGTGTACATGCAGGTGAGGTTAGTAGGGAAAAGAGGGTGAAAGCACTGAAGTGGAAAAGAGTCAGTGATTGTGAAGTGAACTTGTTTTGATTTTATTTCCATGTGGGGTGTGAATGTCCTTATTCACCAGCAGTGACTGGCTTGCTTTCTCAGACTCAGATGCTGATGGCAGCTGTACTCTCGCTCATTCTGGTCTGCAGCATAGTTAAAAAGGAAACGGGGAATCAACTCAAACACAAGCGAAGCACAGAGGTTATCCTTCACCTATCCTCTGCAGCAAGAGTGATGGGTTACACAGTGGTCTTGTGTGGCCTAGTTACTGTTATGTACATACAGGGGTACTTCTTTACATAAGCAAGGTAAACTATCAACATGCACTCCAGGGAAATATTGCATGCTTTCAGCTGAACTCTCCTAATTTGCTTTCTCTTGTACCCAGCCCCCAAATCAAGTGCTTCGCAGAGCTACGATGTTTCCCCTTTTGCTGGCTCCTCTCTGATTGGGGTTCAGAGAGAGCCAGCAGCATCTTTTTAGTTCTAGTTACTCTTCTGGACCTGCTGTTGGGAAACAGGGGTGGTTCTGTGAGGCTAAACCCTGCCAGTTCTGCACATTCAGTAGCTGCATTTCAACCTACCTCAGGAGCTAACAAATCTGATGCTTGCTATGTGGATTTTAAGGTGTTTTGAAATCTCCAACAAAATGATCTGTGATAGGCATCTGGTCAGAAACTGCAGTTCATTTTGACTTTATCCCTCTACCCAGACATGAATTGGGCTGTTGCCCCTCTGTGTCTCTGCAAGTATGGAAAGGTCAGCTGGCACTCATGGCGTTGGTTGAAGTGGACCTGCGAATGTGAGCCCACCCATTTATCCTCCCCCTCCTCCAGCGTACCAGGCGGGAGAGTTATCCCTTCTTGAGGAAGCTTTTGAGCATGGTAACTATGAGACAGAGACCGAGGACCAAGGCTTCTATCCTCCTCCTATGCAAGCATCTATTGGACAAGCCTTCTCCAGCCAGCCTCTGCCAGGGCCCGGCATGGGTCGTTACTGGGGTGGTTACCGGGGAGGTTACCCTTACTATGACTACATGTTCCTGACTGGGCAGTATCCTCCAGGCACATACACTCACTTGAGCTTCAACAAAGAGCAGGGAATGGACAACTGGGAAGACATTCACTACGAAAGATACTACCCTGCACAGCAGACTGGGACCGGCTGTCCCCAGCGCTCTAAGGACCCCAGGCCAGCTGTGAAGGCCCATTATGGACAATATGGTGCAGCAGCTGGTGTGTCTGCTCCTTCTCGTGCCAGCTTCATGCAGCCAGCTGGTGGATACAACCTGGGCAAGGTAAGCTGGATGGCGTCAGACAACAGCATGGAGCCCTACTATTACTTGTACTAATGTTGCTCTCCCCGTCTTTCAGCGCCACTAGGTGATGGATCTCATCAGCATGAACAACGACTTCAGAATTCAATCAAGATTTTGTCACATACTTGTGCTTCGGATTAGTTACTCTTTAAGAAAGCAGCAAGCATCTTAAAAAACTGAATGGTGACCTAAATGGCAATGTTGTGTAAAATCAGGCTTGTAAAACATCTGTATCTTCAACTGCTTTATGTACAGTATACAACATGTAGGTGTTTGTATAAGTAGCCTTTTGAGGTACAACACTTGAGTATTAATGGCAATATGCTACACTAAATATATAGTGTTGCATGTTGTGGTTTACATGGTGCAGACGCAGTTTTGTAACATGAATCATTCATGTTATGATAAATGACCAACATTTATGGATTTATCAGTCACTAGACTGAATGAGAGTTATGGATGTAACTACAGTTCTATGAATCCTGGATGACCGCCAGAGCGTTCACTCGGAATCTTGGTGCATTTGCGAGAAGATTCCAATGGAACAGATCCTCAGGGGACACCGGAATTTATTCCTTGTTGGATCACGTGAGGGTCACAGGTGACTGTGTTGGTTTATGTACTCGACCCGAGCATGCACAAGATGGAGATATCCAGTGCTCTGGCGGTCATCCAGGATTTATAGAACCGTAGTTACATCTAACTCTTGTTTCAGAGTTTCAGATCTGTTTTTCAGAGTTTCAGATCAGTTTTCCAGTTTCAAATCTGATGCATACATTTGCTCCTGCAATTGGCCAAGAGAGGGAGGGAGTGCAACTGTTACGCCGCTGCTGACATATTTATAGCCCCCAAGACAGAAAGGATGAGAAGAAGGATGTGGGGGTAGGAGAAGATAATGACAGAGTGGAAATAAAGATAGACATTTATTTTTAAAGCCATCTGGTTTGTGTTGAATGACTAGATTGACTGTAAAGTGGAAAGCCCAGCTAATGACTGACAAGGAGACAGATCATATATGAATAAATGCAGAAAGATGACATGTTTGAAGTAATCTAATGACGTCTAATTAACTGGATGCAGAGTTGTTTAAATTACTCTGGCAGCCAGGTAGACAGAGGGAAGAAGTTGTTCAAAGAAAATCTACATAGACAACAAAAGAGTGTGTGTGTGTGTGTGTGTGTGATCCTCTGAGAAATGAAAAATGTTTCCCCTTTCTGCCACCTAAGTGCAATTTGCAAACTCAAACAACTAAGAAGAGTCTCTTTAGTTTCTCTCACCATTCTAAAATAAAATCTGACACCTTAAGTCATTGAAACATACCAGAATTATTCAGGTCGGCAGTACATAGAGAAAGAGTTGTTGTATGAGTACACAAGTGTTTATTGGACTCCATGCACGCATCCACGTGTGTGTGTGTACCACGGTTTCCACAGCAGACACAGCTGTCCGGCCTGTTGGCCTGCGCCTATGTCACTATGATTCTATTTCGGGACCCTGTGTTGTTGTAAAGGTCAGATAAAGAAGCACAGGAATCCTCACAAAGCAGAGGGGAGGGGGTGTTGGGTGAAGGGGGTGAGGGCAGACCTCCACAAACCCACACGCACATCAGACACCCAGCACTGCAGACAGAGACAGGGACAGGGAAGGAGACATACACTTAAAGTTGTTAAAGCAGAGAGTGAGACATTGAGTAGGACTCCAGTGAAGAGGCTTTCCTGTTAGACTGAATTCAAACTTCCTAGAGAAGACAGGAGGCATAATTAAAGAGTACTGGGGTAAAAGAAGTACAATTTAGCCTTTGACCCAGTGGATAATCAGACATATTTGACCGTCATGGATGGAGAAACTATGTGCCAGGAGACATCTGAGTCTACAGAGACGACGAATCACACTGACACCAACAACAACAACAACCAGGTCAGTGCTTTTACATCAAATTACTGCATAAAAGTTTTTTTCACATTTGCAAAATCTACAAAGACCCACTGGACCAAGAATAGGCAGTAAAAGTATTTGTGGCCATGGCAGGTGTTGCATTTGTATAGCAGGTTGGGAGAAGTGATTTCGGCTGCTACCACTGTGTTACACCTGTTCTTACTCCCGAGTGACTTTACTATTCTGACTGATGAGTCACTCTGTGCTGGAGTGACTGTTTCTCCCGTAGGTCATCAATAATCAGAGCCCCTGGGCCTAATACTGATTTCAATAACTATATTTTAGATATAATTACATAAATCTCCAGCAGAAATCACTGAATTTATTTTATTTTATTTTATTTGATATTTCAGTGTATTGAGCCACAAGGGTTTAGTTTCATAATTCATCTGGGATTTGATTAGTTTGATTGGGATGATTTTGACCAGTATTTTAGGTTCAGGTGTAATTTAAAAACTGCAAAAAGCTCATTCTCTATCTGAAAGTCCACCTGAACAGTTTTCTGCCAGATCTAAATAAGTGAGATACTCAACAAATCCCACACAGTAGTTTCAGGTCTCACATTACATTATGCTCTATGTTTGAGGACCATGTCATCCCCAGAGTAAAGTGTGGTTACTAATTTTAGTACATCTTACATAATGTTAAAGAGAAGTTGTGTTCTTAATAAATCAAAAAAGAATTGATTAATTTAATCTACTCTGTATTTTTTTTAAACAGTTACAGTGAACAGATTTTTAGATCAGGTATTTTCTGTATTGTGTAGTAATAATCAACATATGCAAATTACAGTAAACACATCCACCATGAATGAATAAATGAATGAATGAAGTGAGGTCATAATCTGTAGTTTCCCCACAATCTGTGACATGTTGCATTGATGAGTGTATGAGAAGTTTAGTGTTTTTCTTGTGTTGATAAGAAATATATTGAAAATATATAAAGGCACAGGTGAGGTGCGTCAACACAAAAAATAGTATGTCTTTTCTTTGGCCAGTTGGTTCTGTGTTGTTTGATACCAGAAACAGATCATTTTACTTAGTTTTAGTTTAGGAATAATGGGAGTATGAGAAATAAAAGTCTGCATATATTAATCAAATTATAGAATACAAGTATTGAAGATACTGCTACAAAGAAACAAAATCTGAATCAAAAAGCTTCAAGTGTCCTTCCTCAGCAGATAGAGGTGCTCAGTTGTCATGGAGTTGGTTTATTTGTTACTTAACCCATTTAATCCCAAATTTTTACCTACAAAATAAGTGCATGCATTTCATTCCGTAGACCTCCCTAGTCCATAATATGTGCACCGTCTGCATCTTTGGTAGCGTTTTCCATCACCTCTTGTGGAATCCCAAGGTTTCGCAATTACAGATCTTCTGCCTTGACCAAGAGGTTGTTTTCCATATCTCTTAAGGAGATCGATGGACAAAACCTGTTGAAATGTCAGGAGGTCATAATCACTGCCAATAACATCTCTGAAGAACAGCCAGCTGTTCACTACTGGATTTTCATCTGAGCATCTCCTTTTACTGCGCTGTGGGGTATCAATAACCATGGGGCATCTTCTTTTTTCTTTTTCGGCTTGTTTCTTTTTTTTTTCACTTGCATCAAGGGATATTTAGTTTATTATGGTGTTTTGGGGTTTCATTTTCCCCAGGACATCTCTTTTTTTTTGGTAGTGGAGTCTCATTTTCCTCAGGGAGTCCCGTTTTTTGGCTGGACACTGTTGGAGACTCACCAAATAGTGGCAATGGGTTTTCTTCATTACTAAATGCTGCAGGAATTAGAGGTGAGAGGGTGCAGCCATTGGGGGGACAGAAAGGGTCTGGGAGTATGTCTGGTCTTGTCATGATCAAATTTTCCTCATCCACCTGATAGGTCACTTCTGCTTCATCATTTCGTCATCGTTTCGCCTTGGTACTCTCTATGTGAGCAGTCACTATCACAGTCACTTTCAATTGCATCTTTTTCAACTGTAGGAATGACTGTGATGTAGCATGTATCACTTTGGGTTTCCTTATGGGCTAGGAGATCCAGAACCTCTAATAATTTTAAGCTGTGTAGAAAAAAAAACAAGAAATACAGAATAAACACCTAAAATCTAGCCTAGCATAAAACTTAGCATAGCCTAGCCTAGCATAACACTATGACTATGTTTTATGCTATCGGCAACAGATGTTAAGCCATGCTTATATTTACTCTTATGATCAAAAGATGCATGAAGAATTATCATATCTAATTATTTATCAGAAGTAGACCCTTTAAAGATACATGTTGAAAATATTTTAGTTATATCTGTACATTAAGGTATTTTACTTACTTCCTCTTGTAAAATTTTGAGGCAGACATCTCCTTCTGGAGGTGCAGGAAGTAAAGAGGCCTGGTCATGTGACCATTCACACACATTATATGATATTGATATAATTTATAGGAGACAACCTATTGTTTCATTTTAAAACTTAAATTAGCTACCCAAAGTTAAACCAACACTTCAAGAGATTCCAGAAGTAAAAAAAAAAGTGCGGCAACTATTGTTGTCAGTAGACATTTTGGTCACAAAATCACAGATCATATTAATTAAATATGAATTATGATTTAATACATGCCAAATCTGGAGAATTATGAAAGACGCATAAGGTAAAAACATGGACTGTAACCTATTTATTTATCCGACCGTATTTAAAGATGTTGATACAGCCTGAAACTAAACTCTATCTTATTTGTTTGTCCTCCAGACAGATGAGCCAGGGCTACTGGAGAGTAAAAACCAGGGGAAAGACACTCCAGCAGGGGAGACAGTAGAAGGTCAGGGGGTAATGGTGGAGGAAGGGGAGAATGAGGAGAAGGGAGAGGCGCAGGGGGAGGAGGATACCATTGCACAACAGGGAGGAGAGAAAGCCAACGCCGGAGATATAGACAAGTCCCAGATTGTATCAAAGCCTGTTGGAGGTGATGCTGAAGAGGACAGACAAGATAACGATAAGCCATCTACAGACGTGAAGGATCCTGAATCGACAAACGATGAAAAACAAGAGGAAGGAGAGGGGGAAGAGGATAAGAAAGGAGGGCCGGTGGAGGAGGTTAAAAACAGTGAGGCTGAGAAAGATGGAGAGGAGATGAAGGACAAAAGCAAAGAGAAAGAGAAGACTGAAGAAACAGCAAAGAAAGAAGAGAAAGATGTGAATGGAAAGACGGTGAATGGGGAAGAGAAGAAAAAACAAGTCAAAGAAGTGGAAGCTAAAGATAAAGGAGAGGGGGAAGAGGATAAGAAAGGAGGGCCGGTGGAGGAGGTTAAAAACAGTGAGGCTGAGAAAGGTGGAGAGGAGATGAAGGACAAAGGCAAAGAGAAAGAGAAGACTGAGGAAACAGCAAAGAAAGAAGAGAAAGATGTGAATGGAAAGACAGTGAAGGGGGCAGAGAAGAAAAAACAAGTCAAAGAAGTGGAAGCTAAAGATAAAGGAAAGATTAAGGAGGTAGAAAAGCAAGGGAAGACAAAAAGAAAGAGCGGACCCCCCTCGCTTAATGCTCTGTCTCGACCCAGACCCTCCGCCCGCTCTATTAGAGCATCCGCTAAGAACGACATTATTGCCAAGTTCCAACAAGGTGCACCAGAGTAAGTCAATATACAGTCCTTCGGAGATTAGGAAGTGACAGTAAGCATTGGTGTAGTAGAATTTAATAAGGATCTGTGTAACATTGTGACATTTTTAGGACATCAGTACCACGTAACTTCAAAATCCAGAAGTCATCTACAGCTTTGGCCACAGGTGCTTCAATCAAACAGAAGATACTTCAGTGGTGTCGAAACAAGACTCGCAACTACGAGGTGAGATCAACACACAACAAACAGGCCTCACTATACATGTCTCTTCAGATGACATCCTCTTGTTTCTTGATCTTTTAGGGCATCAACATAGAAAACTTCTCATCGTCCTGGTGTAACGGGCTGGCATTCTGTGCTCTGATCCATCGTTTCTTTCCTGATGCTTTTGACTACAGCTCCCTGAATCCAAAAGAGAGGGAGAAAAACTTCACTCTGGCCTTCGAAACTGCAGAGTAAGAGCTATGCAATTATCTTTCTTTAATTAACATGCTATCTGCATGAAATTGGTTGGTATTATGGCCCGATAAACATTTCAGGGAGCCGGAGGGCATTGAACACCTACTGCCTCAAAGTTCCTATTAGGTCCTCCAAATTACACAAGGCAGGAAATCTGAAAATCTACAATTTCTTAAAAAATAAGCAAACTCCAACTGCAGAGGAAGACAGTGTAGTAATATTTTAAGCACTAAAACAGCAATGAACTGACCAAATGTAAAGAAGAAAATAGAAAAGCTCTAAAAACCAGATTTTGACAAGGGGCCTATCTGCAAGACAGAGCCACAAAATTAGTTAATAGTGATGGTGATTAGTGATGTACATGCCCACCAGAATAAGTAAAAAATCTAATTAACAAAACCTATTAACATGCTCCTTTCCTTTCCTCTTCTCTTCTCCCCTATCTATCTATAACCCGTTTACACCTCCCAGGTCCCTGGCTGACTGCTGCCCTCTGCTGGAAGTGTCTGACATGCTCATGATGGGTAACAACCCAGACCCCATGTGTGTCTTCACCTATGTCCAGTCTCTCTGCCACAGCCTCTCCAAAATAGAGAAAGAAAGGAAGGACAAAGAAAAGGAGGAGAAAGGAGAGGAGAAAGGAGGAGATGCAGCTGCTGAGCTTTCGACGGAGAAGGACGAGGGAGATCCTGCTGAGAATGGGGAACTGGACAGCAGAGATGAGAAGGAGGGAGAGGACGCTGAGACAGAGGGAACTGGCAAGGAGGAAGATGCTGAGACAGAGGGAACTGGCAAGGAGGAAGATGCACCAAAGAGCTGTGAGGTGGAGGAAGATGGAGGAGTGTTAGTTGGAGCAGAATCTTAGAAAAGTGTTGACAGCAAACAAAAAGACTGAAAAGACCAAAATATTATCGATGAGGTACGACATTGAGTAAGTCTTATTTTGGTGTAGCACAGCAAAGGTTGGCTTCATTCAAATGCAGTTAGTGATGTTAAACTGTGTCAAGTGTACTTACTATGCTGTATTTTTTGCATTCACTGCTGTGTTGTTGCATATGTTTGTTTTTTGGCACAAAAAGTAGAAATGTTCAGTTATTTCATTTATTGTATGTATTCCTAGAAAAATATTTACATTAAATTATACATTTATGAATTGAAAAGTTGTTAGTGTGACAATTAAATATTTGGGTTGTAAAGTTCAGCGTGGATGAATGGAATAAATTATGACAACAATGTGGTGCACTGTATAAAGTATATAAGAAAGATATACAGGGAGTCCAAAAAAGTCTCTTTACAATTTAAAAAAAATCATTACAAAAACGATTGAGATATGTTAATCAGATTTGTTCTATGTACTCAGTGGTTATCAAAGTTTTTAATCAAATTGTATTTGTGTATCGTGTATCGAACAAAGATACGGGACATCAGCGACCTGAAGCATAAGATCACTGATGCCATTGCCACCATTGCTGAGGTCTTGATCTTCCTTCAACTAATGGTGCCCATATAGAGGTGTATTAAATGATTACATTTCCACAGATTTGTCTATTCATTTGCTTTTGTAATAAATTTGTTAAATTGTAAGAGACCTTATGGACACCCTGTATGTGTTAAATGAACACATATATCTTTCTTATCTCCTTAACACTGTTAACCCTACACAGTATGTGCTCATAATTAGTCCCAAAACAAAACTTCTGAACCACAGATCTATTTGACATTCATACATTTCTGATGAGTCATTAGTGGGTGGGTGATTAATCCCCAGAGAGGAGAGAGTGTATTCTTTAGGTTTTACAATATTTGTTTACAAAGAAAAAACACTATACTTAGCACACTATATACGGTTATTTGTTACCTAAAACTGGAGAATATAACATCATTTCAGTGACGTTATTGGATTTAAAGAATGCAACAATTTTTCTGATTTCTCCACCTGATATTTCCAAAGTGAACCATGTGATTCACACTTTTTTACTTCATTAATATTATTATTATAAAGTGCATAACTACTTAACTGAAAGGTAAGAACTTTTCCAAATCCCTCAGCCACAGATCAGGGATTGTGTGCGATCTTGCTGAGTCCACAGGTTGCTTTGGTTCTTGATCACTGACTGAAATCACAAGGACAATTTGGGTACAGTATCTGCAATAGTAAGACTTGAACCAAACCAACCTTGTTCCCAGTTGTTGCTGTAGAACATCTTCTGCCAATTCTTCAGTTCCGACAGGATGTGTTCATCTATGTGGCAAGTACACACACAATTAAGAGCATATGCTGAATCTCCTTTATCATCATGTCTACAGCAGAGATAGCAGAACAGTAGAGCTGTTAGGACATCGGGTGGGAATCCCTCCTGATGACGTGTTACTGTCAGTGTGTGTAAAATAATGTTCATTCGCCTGAGGTACTAATTTAGAGGTTTCAGGATCTGGGCAGTAGGTTCATTTTGTTATTTTCATAAATTCAATTTTTCGGCACCTCAGGGTAATTTGACTGTCAGAGTATGTTTTATTTGGACAGGTAAGATTAGTGCATCCAGGAAGGTTTTTATTTCGTTTATCTCAGCTGTTTTTCAGCTGTAGTGAGCCTTTCTCTTGGATAAATAGCCTATGATGGTCTGACAGTTAGTCTTAAACTTTTCCCGGACAGGACAGGACTTTTTAAAATATTTACTGAATATGACAAAAACAGGTCATTTTTTGTTTCCGTGTGCAAGTTATTTTATTTTTTATTATTCAAAATATGAAAAGAAAATCTTTTAGTCATCATTTTTTAATTCCTGCTCATCCCCTTTTGACCACGAAAAAGAAAAACAGCTCGTATTTCAATTTAATCTTTTGCATTTTAAAATGAATGACCAAAAGACACATGAACCCTAAACGAATGGTGTTTCTGGTGATTTTAGTACTTTACAGTGACTGAATGAATGAAGCCGCTACAATTTTGACATCAGTTCTTACACGCTTTTACCGTAATGCAGAGTCTATAAACTACAGTGATCGACATTTTCTGACATTTTAAGGACCAAACAATTAGCTAATCGATTAATGGAGAACGTAATCGACAGATTAATGGATAATTCAAATAATCAATAATCATTCGTTACATCACTAGAAAACGATACTGTTGCTATAGTTGCAGACCTAATATAAATAAAACATTAACACTGACCGACCGCAGAGAAACAAGTTATACGTTAACCTGAAAACCTCAAACGACAATGCCGTGCTTTCTAAGTTTTACGGTAATCAGCGTCATGTTACCGGAAAGGCCACTGTGTTGCCCCTTTTGTAAGCTAACCCAACGACTGTGTCGCGCTTTTCCCAACACAATAATCGGCTGCAGCGGATTGAAACATGTCTACAAACAGCCTGAACCTAGAGTCACAGCTTCTGTCCATCATGGACGTGTTGGTGAAAGCGGCGGTGACGGAAATCAGTCAGCTGTTCTCAGAGAGCTCGGCGTCGCTGCGCCTGCATTTAACCCAGAGCCTGAAGGAAAACGAAGCCCTGAGGATGAGGATGAAGGTGATGAGGAGTGAACTCTTCTCCCTCCGGCTGCAGACGAGAAGCAACCGGCCGGCGAGCCGCTTTTCTCCGATCAGAGCCAACATACCCAAACCACGGGCGAAATCACAAGGTAATGATTAGTTTCACACTTGGAAATACTTCCAATAACATTCACGCCCTCCTCCTTCAGCTCAATTAACTGCTGAACACACACTTTTCTCTTACTCAAGTACTTATTGTTCTATTACAGCGCATTACATTTGTTTTGATGGTTTTTGTTTTTATTTTGGAGGAAAATGTCAAACATGACAGCTGCTCCTCATCACGTGACACATGGTGCACTAACTCCGTGGTTTATTCCCTGAAGGTGATCAATAAGTTAATTAAATTGGAGACTAACTTTTAAAAACACATGTTTATTTTGTGTTGTGGAATTTCCAATTAAAAATAACTACACTTCTGTTTAGGGCTGCAAAATAATGCTTATTTTCATGATTGATTTTTCTGTTGATGATTAGGTTCTCAATCAGTTGATTGGTCGTTTGAACCATAAAATATCAGAAAATGTTAATTACTCTGTGAGGCTTCTGCTTCCGGGTGACCTGCACTGACCACAGTCAGCTGGGCAGCATTCCCCTCATTTATGTATTTATTTCATTATAGACAATAAACAAGGCTAATGTTTGCATTATGTAAATTTAACACACAAAAAGTAAACTGGATTCATGTCAGCTATGACTACAATCAGAGCACTCTACACACTACAAATAGACAAAGCAGAGCTCGCCACTTTGATAAGATCAATAGTGGGAAAAGAACTTACTTAAGGGCTTGACTTAAAACTAAAGCCCATTAAGGATATGTTGAAAGAACTTCATGAAGATGCCTTGTCAGGTCCAGGATTTGGAGCGTTCTGCTTACGAAACTGAGTCTAGACTAAATGCTGCTGAAACTAAAAACACAAGGCCAACAACTAAAAGGAAAACAGAGGAAAAATCACAGCAGAAAGTTTGATCTGAGAAGAATCGCACACAGAAGCAGATAGATCAACAAAGTTTACCACTTAATTGTTGTATGATCTTTTCGGGAAAAATGCTGTGGGTCCTAACTCGCTGATAAGTGTCACTCATGGCAAAGCATTGGAGGCCAGCCAGAAGCTATGCACGATTACACCAGCACACAGCTTTGATGTTAAACATATCATCCTCTAAGTGGCTGCAGACAGGGGAAAACAAGTTACTCTCCAATGCCAAGGCCAGAAGATAAGTATTTATCCAGACCTGACTGCTGACCAATAAAAGCAACATGCAGCCTTAAACGAAATCAGAGACCCACTTCAGAGGACCAAGCTGAAGTATGGAGTGGTACATCCAGCGAAGATGCTGATTACTTTCAATAATGAACCACAACCATTAACACCGCTGAAGGATGACTAGATTATTATGAGGTGTGGCCTCAAATGGAAATATAGGCTTAAGTAACAGACTGCACCAGATTCGCCAAGATGAGACAATTTGGATGTAGGAAATTAAGTTTCTTTTCCTTTTTCAACTGGATGGAAAATGGGTTTTAAAAATAAAAAAATAAAAAAAACCTGTACTCATTAAAGAAGAGCCTGTTGGGACTCATAAGGTCTCTGCCTTCAAAGAGATTGTTCCTGTACTGAGACTATGGCGTAGGCCTGCATAGTACATTTATTCCTGTATCTCCTGTATTGATATTTAAAGGGGAGGGGGTGGATAAAAATAAAAAAGCAATACCAAAAGAAATTAGGAATGATAATTATAGTTGATATATAATTATAGCGTTATAGTTTAAAAGAACTAAGAACTCAGGTCACTAGGGAGAGGGGTAGGGTCAGAAAAGATGAATGAGGGCTTGGGGGTTGAAGAGCAGGTTCATTGAGGGTTTCAAAATGATTTATAATGAATTGTGTTTGATTTTATTTGAAAGTTTTGCGAGGGTATAGCACACCAATCTGCTTATCTTGGATGCTCCTGGGTACACTTTTCTTTTTTGTATTATTCATCTCATAGCATGCAGCTGTGTACAGCGTGCTAACCCTGACAACCCAGCTGTATTCTCATATTAACTTATTGCTATTTCTACCAGCTGGGCTCCTTACGTGTTTGCTTGAATGCATCATTTTGGACACAGGTGCGCATCAGACTGGGGACATTATACCTCAGACCATCGGAAAACAAAGAGGCCTCTTTTGTAGATTTCGTACTTTGAGGTCAATCAAACTCTTTGTAATACATAGCACTGCCACCTCTATTGCTTCAACCAAAACTGACCAACACATAAGTTAACAAGACCCATATTATGACCTGTCATGTCAAGCACAAGAGACTTGTGTAGTCAGATTTCCAACAATGTTGCAGATGTGATGGCAAGGAATATTTCAATAAAGTCTATCTATCTATCTATCTATCTATCTATCTATCTATCTATCTATCTATCTATCTATCTATCTATCTATCTATCTATATATCTATCTATCTATCTATCTATCTGTCTGTCTATCTATCTCACCTGTCTTTAATTCTGTTTTTTCATTTAATTAACAAAATTCACGTACCTCCTGACTCTTGGTACTTATCTATCACCATCAGCTGTCCTGACTGTTAAATCTTGTCTTTTGCTTTCCTCCTCTAGTTGTCATAAAGCCACCAGTCGCTCAAAAGGTTGTTAGGGAAGCTGCATCTATCACCCTGCAATCAGAGAACAAGAGCTCCTCTCCTGCCACTGCAGTGGAGGTAAAAGCAGCTCATACATGTACTCTCAGTAACAAATGAAGGAATTTTGTGTGCTCATGAATATTCATTCCTTTTTGTTAGTGCGCAAAAGTGGAGACCCCAGATGTCATCCTGATCAAAGACGAAGATGACATAGGAGGATGTGGGTCAGTTATAGGTTAGTAGGATGTTTTTATTCATTTAAGCCCTAAGCCAAGGGAGCAAGAAGTCATTTACTATCTTTCTAAAGAGCACAGAAGCAGGTCCTCATTGATCAGACTACGACAAGTCTCTGCTTCTAAAATGCAAATCGACTGAGACTGAATCAGAAGCTGCAGACTTAATTTGACTAGATCCAGGCCAGTATAATAAGCCATGTTCTTTGCAATGAATACATTTTTTTTGACCACACCATTGCTGGTAGTTGTTGTTTTTTTTCCTTTCAGGGGATTTTTGACAAAATAATGAATAATCACATATTAGCAGAAAATAAACTATAAACGATTAGATTAGAGTTTTAAAAAAAGAAGTATTTATTTGTTAGTGTCCTTCACAGCTCAAGGAGTTGGATTCAAAATAAGAAATGACATTTATCCTGCCTGAGAAACCTTTACTGCTGGAAAACCAAAAAACAATCATTTATTTAATTTCCCCACAAACACTTCATATTTTGACAGGACAGATCGTTAGGGCTGCAATCACAGAGATAAAACAGTTATTGTCTTTATTGGTTAATCTGCTGATTATTTTCTTGATTAATCGCTTCATCAAAAAAATGTCATAAAATAGTAAAAAAAAAAGACCGCTACAGAGTCAATATGTCTTTAAATGTTTTGTTTTGGCGGAACAAAAGTCAAAACCCCAAAGATTCATTTACTGTATGTATGACAAGGAGAAGTATTAAATCATCACATTTACTTTTTCTGCACTTCCACCTGTAACATTTATTGATTATCAAAAAAGTTACCGATTTAATTTTGTGTCTATTGGCCAACTGATTAATCATGGCAGCTCTACAAATCATTATCACTTATACATTCAAATCTGGCTTGTTTGAGTTTTTATAAATTAATAATATCCTAAATGGCACATCTAGTGTTGTCAGTATAATTACATCTTTGGGTAATTATCCGAGTGTTCAAGCTTTCTTCTTGCATGCTTCAACATATTGTCATCTTGGATAATGATGAGCAATAGACTTCAAATGGATGAATACAACACAGAGTGCATTAAATCATGATGATTGACATGATTCGGCCATGACTCATAGTAACTGTTTAAAGTTCACTATGACTCACTGGTAGGGAGGGGGGGTGCATTCTGGGTAGACATTACTGTACTGTTATTTTTAGAGAGAACACTTAAGAAATACACATATACTTTGAACAGAATAACCTTTAGCTTCCCTATCTAAAATATGATGTTCTTTACAAGATATTTTAGAGTTGTGAGGCAAAAATGATTTATGCACCTGTTCCCAGTGGTGGACGAAGTACACAGACCACGTACTTGAGTAGAAGTTGAGATACCTAGTGTAAAATATTACTCCAGTAAAAGTGAAAGTGCTCCCTTTAAATGTCGACTTGAGTAAAAGTATAAAAGTACTTGGCTTCAAATGTACTTAAGTATCAAAAGTAAAAGTAATTTGGTGTAATGTAGTTCCAATGTCTTGGTATGTCCTTTATACACTCAATCAAGTCATTTAAGGTTAAAAAGCCCACTAACACCACCCTGAAAACAAAATGTTTTCCATTTGTGATATCTGGTATTGATATCTTTTGAAATTATCATAAGCACATCATACTAAATGGAAATCACCTGATTAGGAATTAATAGGGAGGGGGAAAACCACACTAGACACATATTTCTTTAACTTCCATGTGTTGGCAGGGCAGGCTACTGGACAGCGAAACTTTGTCAAATGAATGCTAATAGAGATATGGATGGAGGAGAAGGCAAGTTGGGACAAGTAGCCAGGTAGGGGGCCGGGCCAAAACTGCTCGACACACGATGTGTTCTGATTGGTACACTTGCGGTGCACGTTCATTTGGACCTGTCACAGCAGCTGGTCATGCATGCATGTTGTGGAAAGGAACATTGAAAGGAACGACAGGTTTTTGGAAAGTAGTTGAGTAAAAAGTAAGATTTTCCTCTTCCAAATGTAGTTGAGTCAAAGTATAAAGTCTCACAAAACAATGATACTCAAGTAAAGTACAGATCCGCTAAAAAGTTACTTAAGTACAGTAACGAATTACTTGTACTTCGTTACTGTCCACCACTGCCTGTTCCAGATTCACAATGCCATTTTGTCATTTCAGGTCACGATGACTTCAGAAATCACAGTACACAGGGTGGTGTTGCTGCTGGGGTTCAGAGTTTAGAGCCAGCTGGTTCTTCCTGCCTGACAGGTGATAATGAGGAACTGAGGATTGTGAGTGTTCACGGCCGAGGGGAGGGGCCTCTGCAGGAGGAGAGCGATACCCTCTTCAGTGTTTCTGAACTACAGGCTTTTAGCTCTCTGTCTCCTGACCACACCGTCACCCATGACACACTCCTGACTATCACATCTGGTGCCAACGACAGACCCCAAATGAGAGGGATGCACGATAACAGTGTTGGACTGGTGAGAAACAACCAGAATCCCTCCACTCAAATCAGTGTACCATCATTAAGTCCTGTAATAAAAACGTCAGTAGGGGCCGATGGTAAAGGAGGTCATCCCAGTCACATCAGCCAGTTCTCCCAGCAGCAGAGCTTCCCTCCCACCATCAACAAATCCCTGGACTGCAGCTTCTGTGGCGAGCGCTTTTTAACCCGCGAAGACCTGATTGTTCACCGAGCGAGTCATACCGGAGAGTCACCTGTTCCTTGCCCTTTATGTGGCAAATCATTCGTTAACAAGACCACGCTGAGCATCCACATGCGCATTCACACTGGGGAGAAGCCATACGCCTGCCCGCAGTGTGGGAAGCGCTTCACACAGAACGGCAGCCTGAAGATCCACCTGAGGACTCACTCCGGAGAGAAGCCGTACACTTGCTCTCAGTGCACCGCCAGCTTCAACAACCCGAGCAACCTGCGCAGGCACATGATCACACACAACAACGAGGTGCACTGACACTGTGTGATGAAAAGACTTAAAGGATTCATTTAGATTTTATTTAAACATTAGCATGTTACTTTTAGACTCTTTTTTTAATGTCTTAATGTATTTAAGGGAAAAATGTGTTTCCTTTGGCGCCGTGTCATGAATTAGTGTCTCAGCTGAAATGTACTTAATAATGTGTGAGTACCCAAATGTATATCTTGACAACTTTCCAGTAAAGTTAATAGACTGTCGTGGTTTAAAAAAGGGCACAAACAAGCATGATCTCTGTTCAATATGATGAGACCTGCATTCTTTTTAATACCAGGAAAGTACAGTAAACTTTGAAAATCCAAAAGCCTTTTTTAAATTTCTAACCCCCTATACGAGAGAGAGAGAGAGAACTAGAATATTTTTTTTATACTGTCCGAATAGAAAACAAACTCAAATGCCTCACATCACATCACATCACCTTAATTTAATACTAATTTAGTAAATGCTCACTTTTCCTACACTGACCTAACAAAATCTGCCTGTTATACAACTGTAGCTCAACACTTTTTATTTATTCAGAGTGAACTTTACGCTCATTATTTAAGATTTTGTGTCAATGACTTGTCTGACATCATGAATGCTGATGAGCTGTAACTACAGGAATCATTCCTCATGTTACTAGAGGAAACTGTGCAGGTCAGAGATGGTTAGCTGAGTGTACAACAGGTGATTATTATTATTATTATTATTATTATTGTTGTTATTGTTATTACAGTGAAATTGGAATGAAAAAGGAAACATGGTACAGTTTGGACTGATGGGGTTGAAATGTTCTAATGGAGTACACGTAGTTTTATATTGTGATATCAGTACAGTGTGATATTCAGTATTGAGTGATATTGTGATTTACAAACTTTTCTGTACACTCAAGAAACAGTTGAGAAATAATGACGGGTATATCTGCTTCTGGCAAATTAAGGTCTTTTATCACATTAATTCAACAGTCCTTTTAATTCCATATTGCCTTAAAGATTCACCACACCTGTCTGATACAAATATTAAAGGAAGCGCTAACATGTTGTGGACTTATCCAGTTATTATATGGCTGACAAATATCTTTTGTGTCCTGTATATAATGACTAACATCCAACCCTAGGTACGATAGAAAGCGTTGAGTGTCCATTTAAACTGTTTTAGAAGTTTGCAGAGTTAAGAGCAGTTTAGTAGTTTCTCAACTCACACAGTAGACAGAAGCTTTCAGAAACACATATAAAACTTGAGTTCAGGATTTATCAATCTAAACATTACATCTAATAAGGAGAGGGCTGTCTACCCTTCATTCTTTCTTTGTGCATATGTGTGTGTTTCATTTAAAAATCAGACTACCTCCAGTGATGTCCTTTGCAGCTCTTTTCCTCTTTTTGTACTTCCCCTTTGGTTTCAGACTCAGCAGCAGTCAATTTAGTGTGGACTCTGTGGATTTGTAGTCTGAATATGCAATTATGAATAAATACCGATTTTTTTCAGCAACTGATAATCTATTTTTTCTTCTTTGAACGTCTTACACATAGCTCACCTCTAGAGTGCAGCATTGTTTTTATTCCCAGCAACTGCTGTGACTCAGGTTTACTCATACTTCACCTCTGTGGGGGACTGTGAAGGAAACTGGGGGAAATTCCTTGCATTGTTCCTCTTTCCACCCTGCCCAAACTTAAAAGTATTGTTTAAACTGTTTCTGCTTGTTTGACTTTGATTTCACCCCAATGTCTAAACGGGTTGACACATAATAACCACTAATAAACAGTGGAAATGACTGTAAAAGCCTAAAAAATGAGAGAAAATGTACAAGTTTGCAATTTAAATAGGAGATTTAGAAGTAATGTCATGTGTGACTTAATCAAGTGATTACAGTAACTGATGATCAGCTGTAACCCATTACTGGTCGCCCACATGTGGAGGCTGAGATAGTCACTGGTAGTGGTTTTATGTGCCAGTAGTTTTGTCGTGTTTGTGAGGAATGCTGTTGTTGTACTTCCCCACGAAATGCCGCTTCCTCTCAGTCTATTGTTCTTGGGCAATCAATGAAATGACATCAGTGTGTGTATATGTGAGGGAGCTGCAGACGGAAATAAATGGGAGGAGAGAGGCGGTAGGAGGAGGCGGAGGGAGGTAGTTTACTTTTTCCACTACTCTACTCACTTATTACACATTTTCAATCATATTCGTCCTGTTACCGGTCAGTGTGTGTGTTAACAGCTGACAACTGCATGACTAGGGCCCGCCCTGCAACTTGTGGGGGGAACACCTGTATGAGGAGTGGAATTTACGTGTGCGCCGTGTGGCTGTTTTACGGTAAAGCTAGCTGATCCCGCCCTCTCTTTGATAGAAAAACTCGGTGATGTCGCTTCGTCTTTAACGAGCTTGACCCAGAAGCCAGGGAAGGAGGGGGAAAAAAGAGGGGTGAAAACACACTAAAAACGGAATAGTCCGGGACAGGCTTTCCACGAACAGGTGAGTAAAATTAAACATGTTAGCAGATTGTTAATATAACAGAAGGCCGCGTTTTTTAATGTGTACAGATGGGTGCACTGCAGCGTTGGCAAGGAGTGGTCCCATCATCGACAGATCACCAACACGACTCACCGAGCGGCTAACGGAGCTAAAGTTACACTCGAGGCTGTGCTTTTTTCTACTGTGCTCCCTCTTTGATAGCCGACAAAAGAAAGCAGTCTCACTCAATAACGCGATAATAATCACCGATGCTGAGAATAAGGTGTAAATTAGCCCCAAAAGGCCGCTTAACTTTAGCTTCTCGCGGGCTAATCTGTGTTTGCTATGCTAACTTAAACACGCTAGCCTGGCTGTCGGCTATGTGTGTGTGTGTGGGTTATTGTGATGCTAACGTAGCAAGACAGCCAAACCAGGTCACACGGGTGCAGAGTGGAGCTTTTTTTTACCCCCCTCTCACCAACTGTGGCTGATTTGATCTCCAACGTTGTCATTTAACTGTGCAGCAGCATTAGCACAGCCACCGAGCAACTCAACACTCAAATGTCTTTGTTCCAGACACTCGGGGTTTTTTTTCATACCGGCGTCTTGTTATTGTTCAACTGGCTGGTTAATACTGCCAGCTCTGGTCGATGCTTCTGCCCTACATTTCTCTTTCTTTCTTCTTTTTTTAATTCAGCAAATCAGTTCAGGACAGTCGGTGCTATCTGGTCAGATCTGGGGGATGCTAGCTAAATGTTAGCGGCTCCTGATGGGTCAGGACTGGGAGGAAAAACACGGGGGAAATAAAAACGTATATATATATTTACACAGTTTAAATATGTGGTGACTAGATATACACATTTTCCGTGCTTTCACTTTTGTTTTGTTTTTTATCATGTTGCTTCGTTTTTAAGCATTTTTCTAACCGAAAAAGTAGATTTCAGCTCTTCAGTAGTTATCAGTAAGGTGCAGTTCAAAGGTAATTGGAAACCCCTACTCTTTTTTTGTCAGTCCGGTTTTGTGTATTTGAATGCGTCTCTTTCAAGGGTGGTGGTCCTCCAGTTGTAGTCTGTTGTCAGGCTGGGATTGTGACTGTTAGTTTGTGAACCTGCTGGGTGGGTCCTGTATGAACTTGTTTTGGTAGGAAAATACCTGGGTGTGGATAACTGTCAGCCTGAGAACAGGTTAACTAGCTGTCCCCTTGTAAACGATAGTGTAAAACTTTGGGACACTTTCTTTTTTTATTTTCATTTTCCATTGTGTGCTAATTTGTACTGCTGCTTCACTACATCATCTTTTTGCTCCATCTGCATTTTATTTCCCAGTTACAGTTTTCAAGTTAAGACTTTACTTACAATATATTTGTTTAAATGACCTGCTCTTTTTATAAAATGTGATCTTCACTTTGAGCCACATTAATGTATGAAAGGTGCTATATAAAATGTTATTTAAAATAACAGTACACTTATAATATGGTGCAGTGCCATTAATCTCCCTGTAGTATCTGTAATTGCCTCCACATTGATGAACTACATCATTAAAATGCTCTTATTGGTTAGTGATTAAAACTTATAATAACATAACTCTGTAAAAGAAAGCAGTCTGCATAACAACTACTTCTGATACTTATTGTATATAACTCGAGTAATGTCTTGAAATAAGGACCGTTGTGATAAAGTATTTTTAGACTACAATTGTTCTACTTTTATGTAAGTAAAGGATCTGAATACATATTTAATGCTGCAAGTTTGTACCAAGTATGTCTGTGGCTAATTTGGTGTTGGCTCTGATGTGCTGCAGGTGCCACCACTAATAACACCATATGCCCCTGAACACCCATGTATCAGCCTCCTGACTGCCTCTTTGTCTCTGAGTCATTGTCTGACTGTTGATGCATGCTCCCAACTCCGGCTGCAATTGTGTCTGCTCTCTTGAGGTGTGCAGGTTAATCCACACAGAGCGACCTAATATGTTTGTGTGTGTGCATGACCATGTCTGTGCATGTACTTTAATTGTGTGTTTGTGTGTGTGTGTATGTGTGAGGAAGTAAGTGGATTAGCGGACTAAAGCTTCAATCCCATTACAAGCCACGCTCAGCTTAAACCAGTGCCAGTGGCATCACACAAATTTCAGCGTCAGGTTAACCTAGAGACGCATGGACAGATGTGCATTTTGACTGTGACTGTGTTGTTTCAGGGAGCTGCTGGTGGCAGGTGTAGGCGCTCATTGCATGAACCAATGTTTTGTTAAGTGCACAAAGGCTGCATTGTTGGTTACATGTTCATATGATCACAGATATCTTCTGACAGAGTTGAGTGAGTCACGCTGACTGATGGTCCATATCTGATTGAGCTGTATGACTCGTGGTTTGTAAAGGCATGACTATGATGTTTGAGGTGTGTGTGTGTGTGTGTTGACCTTTAAGTCATTCTGCTTGACATTTTGACCGTTTGCTGCCATCATGTTTGGGAAAGCAGATCATGACCCTTTCCTCTGTGTCCTCGCTTAGACGTTTAAAAAAACACTTCTTTTTTTGATACTGTTGTTGTTTTACACATGAACTTTTGAACACTTTCCGTGAAGAACTCAAAGATGTTTCAACCCATGTGTTTTTTTTCTCGCTTACTAGTTTCTGTTCTCTTTGTCAAGGTATCTTTTTTCAGTTTTTCTTAATTTCAATTTCACTCTTCATCTCAGGAAAAAAAGGACTGCAGCAAACGGCTATTTTCATCTTTTTCTTGATTAAATGACAGGCTTCACATTGCTGGTTTTGCCCATTTAAGAGACTAAAGCATAAACTAATTTAAAATGTTTTATCATAGAAGACAAATAAAACCAGAAAAAAAACCACATTTGAGATGCTTTAGAAATCTCTTACTAATTAAATAATTATGTTAACTAATCTTTTAAGAGACAAATGTGATTGACTAAAGGGCTGATTTAGTAGATATAATATGGGAACAGCTCTTTTTTTCCCCTTCTTTTTTTAAAAATATGAAAATGTGATGTCTCAGGAAGAAAATTGCTTGTGAAAGCAGAACTGAAATCAGTAGATAGATAATATTAGAAAATGAGAAGTAGTTTGTGGTCATATGATGAACATATTGACTGTTGGTAATTTTCACTGCACAAGCACTCCAATAATGGAGGAATCCAACCGTCTCTGACTGGTTTTGACCACCATGGTTTGTGTATGTTTAGTGCTGAAGAGGAGAACGGTTCTTTGCAGCCCAGTGTGTGGCTTTTGCGTTCCTTTTTACTCATCTCTGATGTACAATCCATAACATCCTGTTTCTCAGGAAGTGGGAAGAAGGGGAAAGGAAGGGGAGTGGCGACGGGACAGCGCTGATTGTTTTCATTGTTCGACGAAACTCACCACTGACTTCCAAGGCCAAAACTAACAGCTGTGAAAGGTGGAGGGCAGGAGTCATGAGTGTTAAAACAGTCACATTAGCTCGACCCCCCCCTCCACCCCCCTTCCCTCCTTCCTAGATGCACACAAACACAGATGCGCTCAAATGTGCATGTGGACCTTTTGCACATTTTACTAGATATCCTCCTTGCTCTCAAACTTCTTTCACACTTGCGCCCGTGCTCTCGGTCGCAACAAACTTCTCATTGTTCCCACTAACCCTCCACAGACTGACAGCTGCAGATTCCCTCCTCTGGTTGCGGTTTAACCACACGTACACATTCCCAAGAACACTTGCCAAGTAATATCATTCTCAGTCTATAATTCATCACGGGTGAATGACAGCCACGCTCCAAACTGGAAAAAGAAAGCATGTAGCATATTAATGATAACTAATTATCTGTTTCTGAGATAAAGGGAAGCGGCGAGACTGTGTTTATTTGACTTATCAAATTAAGGAAAGATGCCACAGGAGAATAGTTTTGGTTAAGTAGTTTTTGTTTTTGTTAATGTTCGGGTCATTGTGTCTGATTGCCTTGAAATGCGGCGTCTCGGTACAGTAAACCGAGTCCTGCTCAGGTCTCCTTTGAGTGCAGTGGGTTGGTTGCTGTGCTGAATTGGCAGGAGACAATGTTAGGAATGTAAGATTAGCTTTTATCTTTTGTTCAGTTCTCCTTTCCTTATCTCTTCCCCCTCCTCTCCTCCTTACCCTCTCCCCCCCCCACCACCTCCTGTCTTTTTCAATGCCGGTCTTTCTACTTGTTTTATTTGTTTTCTGCTCGTGTGCTCTGCCTGTCTTTGTCTGTCTGTCTGTAGTATATAATAACAGTCCTGTCCTGGCTGTGACCATATATGGGCATGTGTGGTACAGGACAGCGGTTTTTGATTTGCTCAGGTGGGAGGTTGTGGCTCTGGAGCGCCTCGGCTACTAAGCAAATGGTTTTGTGTGTGTGTGTGTGACAGTGACATCATGCCTTCCTGTCGGTCATGCCTATCCTGCATGCAAATCCTGGTTTTGGTTTTTACAAATTCTTCCTAATTGCACTTCAGCCACTCCTTGTTCTCTTGTCAGACTATCCGGCCATCCCATATCCCTCCCCTTTTTCCCACACTGGGCACACCCCGACCTGGGAGGTGTGTGTTAGTCATTGATTTGACACATATACAGGAGCAGACGCAGGTTCCACAGATTCATATTACCAAGTGAAGGGTGTTGTAATCGTCTATTTAACTTCTGATATCATCATGTCACATCATTGATTTGCACAATCTGATGCAGGCGAAACTGTGAGTCAGCCGTCTCTCATCGTCTGCCTGTCTGTCCCATTGAACTCATCCGACACCTTCGTTCATGTCTGATTTCCACTTGTTAACACTCTTACCTATCGTGCACACAAACACCTGCTGGCTAAAATGTAAATACAGGCCGTTGTGTGTCTATGCATGTTGGCCAGACAGAGAGAGACAATGAGAAACTGAAATTTGGTCAGCCCTCCTTTTAACTTGTCCAACCGGTTATGCAGGTGTGTGTGTGTGTGTGTGTTGGTTGGGGGTTGGAGGGGAGTGGAGGGGGGGGTGACAGAGTTTATTCACCTTTCAAGCCAGCCCTGACAGGGAGCCAGGTTGCTGCTGTATCCACTGATAAGAGGATCTAAGTCTCTACTTGTTTGGCTCTGATATAACAAGTCTTTCACTTAGAGCACGGCCAAGATAACAAAGAGGGGAGGGCTAAAATGGCAGTCAAGTCGAGAGAACAAGAGTAGCGGACTGACAGTCGGGCCAGAGGCAGATGAAGACTCATTAGAAAAGAGAGTCTGTTTTTTTGGATGATGTTAGAGTCTCTAAAACTGTGTTTCCTTTATGCTGACAGTCGATGTTCTCTGGCCCAGAAAGAGTTGGAGGTTGGTCGACTTCCCGCTGCTAGCTGCCGTCCACAGGCCAAATGTTGAATAAATACAGGGTGTGTCTGAAGGCTGGTGCTACTGTATGTGTCTTTTTCTTTCTCTCTTGCTGTCAGGCTGTTTTGTATTTTTTGTGCACACACAGCAAACTCCCCCCCCCCCCCCCCCCCATCGCGTTGACCACCGTCTCACCATGTTGCTGCTTTTCAAACAGGGGTGCCTTCACTGAACTCTCTCTATCGATCTCTCTCTCTATCTATCTCTGTATCTATCTATCTCTAGTCCATTCCTCCCTGTTGATCCCCCTGTTTCTGGGCTCGGTGGTTCGGTGACCTTCTACCCATGAGCAACTAGAGCTCAACCTCTGACCTTGGCGTGATCTCTCACCTCTTCTAACAAACCACGCCCGCAGGTGAAGGTGTGTATTTCTGAATTTTCTTTCATGACCTCTGCAGTGTGTCTCTGTTGTGGTGCTTAAAACCACAAAGAGAAGTGTGCAGTTCCCTCCTGGACTGAATATTATATCATATTAAGCTTCATCCTAAAAGTATAAAAAAGTGCTTTCTTGTAATCTGAAACAGGCCTCATCCTCTTTTGGCAGTCTTTTTTTTTATGGATACTGTATCTTTATTGTTATTAAATTGAGCTCCTGATGCTCGGATAAACTAGTCACAGAAAATCTGGATAGCTTAAATTTAGACCTGCGCCATGCTTCTGGGCTTAACTCCTCACATTTCTCTAAATGGTAGAGAGAGGGGGGAAAAAAAACAACAATGCTGTGGACTTCAAGATTAGTTTTTTTAGTAGCGCTGCAGCAATGCGTCAGTGCTGTTTTGCAAAGTCTACACATAAAGGCACTGCAGACATTAAACATCCATCTTTGCCCATGGACCATATTTAAAAAAGCACTTTCGGGTGTGGTGTCTGAGAGGATCAAAAGCCCGGAGAACTCCACCCTGCATATGTTGAATGGTAATGACTCTATCAAGCTGCTTTTTAGAGGATGGTGCTGAAGACAAATGTAACATTTCAGTAACCATTTCCACTTTATCTTCATCAATATGCTTCAATATTTATGGTCAGTGCAATAAGCAGAGTTTTAAAGTGTCTGACTCTCTGCTCCATCCTCCGCTCCTATTTCTATCAGACCAGGCAAATTTATAGTGGCATGCTAGTCTAGTGAGTTATGCTTTGATGGCAGTAATTAGTAGTTTTCCTTGCCAATGTCCTGTTCCATGTGTCACCAACATGGAAATAACATCACTGTAGTATTTATAGTTTACAGTGTAACACAATTGTTGTGATATATTGTTGATTTGAATTGTTTACAGATTCTTTTCTCAGTAAATTGTTTTATATATAACAGGATGTGAAAATAGTGAAAACTCCTCATTGTAATATCCCACAATATGTTCAAATAGCTTTTTCTTTTTACCTGGCCAAGATGGTCAATTTATTATCATACAAGGCAAAAACAAACCTCAAAATCCTCACATTTGAGAAGCTGAAAAAAAGCGTGACTTTGATTTTTGACTGATCTTTTCAGCTTAAGTTTCATCACTGCTGTGTGGACAGGTGTTGCTCATAGTGGCATGACATTTGAGAAGGACGGTCACCAGGAATGAATGAATGACTGACTGACTGAATGAATGAATCATGAAGCCACAAAAGGCTTTCAAAGGACGTGTAGGACAAAAAAATCCCATTGTTTCTGAAGATTTTATGTCACGTCTTTACAGTGGTGGTGACTCCTATATTCATTATTAAGGCCAAAGCCCCTGTTATGCAATCCCACTTCTCATGGCTTTCCAGGAAGGCTTTTTCCAAGAAGGCGCCGCAGCCACAGCCACCAAACAAAATCTGTCAGCAGACAAATCAGGCTTAAGCTTCCTACTTAATGTCAGACCCCAAAAGGCTGCGAGTTGTGACTGTTTTTGTTAGACAGTGCTGTAGTGTGTGTATGAGGCTGTATGGATGTGTGTAACGCCCCCCCTCCCCACTTTCTCCCTTTTGGGGCCGTGTAGTGTGTATGGAGCAGTGTGAGAGCGCAGCAGCTCTGCTGGAGTCGGTCAGGGAGCAAGAGGTGCAGTTTGAACAGCTGACCCGGGCGCTGGAGGATGAGAGGAGGAGAGTGGGCCTTCCCGCCACCAGCCCCTCGGCGCTGGGTCGCCCCCTCCCTCACACACAGGTAAACGCTCCCCAACAAACTGTAACATCCCCGTCCAGAGCGTCTAATAGCTGCCCCCCTCCTTCCCTCCCTCCATCTTCACCTCCTCAACATCACATGGCTAATGCTCTAGTCCAAATATCCGGTTCATCATCCTCCCAATAAATTCATGCATCATTTTCTCCCTCTGACATCCCTCCATCCATCAGTAAACCCCTCTCTGCCTCCGTCCCGCCTCCTCTCCAACAGCGCTCGGCCAGTTTTTTTGTTTGTGCGTCACCATTAAATGTCTCGTCTGCATTCAAGCTGTATCTCACAAGTCCATCCATCTTTCAGCCCTCATCTGCAAACATATCGCTTTGTGCCTGCACACATACTTTCAGCGCCGTTAACATCCACATCTCACGTTCAGCATGCCTTCGGTGTCACTCACCGGATACACTTTGACATAAACACACATGCACCTTTTCATCAGCTCCTCTTGTGGTATCTCAGTTATTTCCCTCCCTGCTGCAGCATGTCGTGAGGAATGCGGTCATCTGTCGTGCATGTGTCGCACAGTCCTGCATCCAATGTGTGTAATAATGAACAGGTTTCTTTTGATCATGAAGGAGTTTTGTCTTATTTTGATTTAAATCGTATATCAAGCTTGTAACGGATTTGACCTTGTTGCTACAAGCTCTTTGATTCATTGTCTGTCGTTCCTGTTGTATCTTTTTTTCTTTGCATGAAAGTTTTTTTTTTTTTAGTTCTTTGATCTAATGCATGATAATTGCATGCTTAGTGATTCAAGTATGTAATAAAATGACTTGTACTTTTTATTTTTCTGCTCTGTTTTACAGCTTTTGCAAAAGAGTCGGGCAGTGTAATAATATATTCCATCAGACAATGTTTTTTTTTCCTACCATCAGAGGTTTTGGCACACTGTTTATAGTCTATTACTTTAATATGTGTGGTTTTATGGGGCACTTTTATTGGAAAATCAATGTCTTTTATGGGGCAAAATTTGATTTTTATATATGATTTGTGCTCTTAGTGATCCGTACGGCATTTAAACTGGTGGCTGAACTAAAAACACTCCCACCTGATTATTTTATGTGTTCAGTTGATTATCTTTCATATTATTATTATTGACAATTCAATGCAGAATAATCACTGTGGCCAAAAAGCTTTTACTATATCGCCCAGACCTTGTTTTTCTGTGTGCTGAATCTGTCTTTTTGCTCTGCCCTGAGAGTTTTAAGACTTAAACTGAACTGGACACAGTTACTGTTGTCTCCTCTTTGTTGTGTTTTTTTTAGCCCTTCGATTAGGCAGCAGAGCCATTGTCAGATAACACCAAAGGTCAGATTACACAGAAGGTCAGACAGTGTATTCAGGGATTGCCAGTTTAAGCATCTTTTCCATCTCTTGGCACTGTACACTGAGAGAGCATCAGTGTCGAATCTGCCCCTAAATATTTATCTTCCTTTTTAAGGACATGCTGACATTGATTAGATCTTTTGTTTTGACTTTGTGAATTCTTGGAAGTATTTCTTTAGTGTCTGGCAGCTGGAGGATGAAGGCCAAAAAGAGTTTTTTGGCCTTGTGCTAACTGTCAATATTTTATTCTTAACAATAACAGTGTTGATGATGATGATAATTACAGTCTTGCTTTCAGAGCACTTCTCTAAAAGCACTACAGAATTGTTGGTAAATCAAACTGAATTATAGGAAGGACCAGCTGTAGAGGAAGTGTGCCCCTCTTCTTGTAAATGTAGTCTGCACTTCCCATTGCTTTTTAATAACAGCCCTGCCTCCCTGTGGACATAATATCAAGTGCAGAAAGACATGCTTCTGCAACTGGAGTCATTTTACATTGATTTCAACACTTTTTCACTTGTATTTACACAGAAATACTGAACTGAGCTATGAGTGATGGAACAGCTGCTGAAAAAGATTTCCAAAGTAGCTCAATTATGTGTGTGTCCACATGTGATTCAGCCTGAGGCCCCTGCTGATAGCGAGTATGACTCCTGTTTTAGGTAGAAAGTCCCTAGCTTATACAGTGTGACAGTCACTGATGATGTAACAGAGGAGAGCAGGAGGAAGGTCTGGCGTGGGGATGAATGGCTGCTTTCCAAAACGTCCTCCCTCATGTCTTGCAGTGATTCACTGACCATAAAAATGCAGGGACAGTTCGGTCAGCGCTGAATGTGCTTCAGCAGCAGTAATATCATCTGGGTGGTTGTAAGAAAGTAGACGGCACTGACAGGAAATCATGCCTTTAACCACACTTGCATTACTGTCTCAGTAAAACTGTAATTTGTCATTATTACACTGAATATTTCACAGTCGTGTGTTCTTCTCTCTCCCATTACAGAACGGGCGTTTAGGGGATGCAGACATAGAACGACTGAAACTAATTGACTCATATATTAACGGCTCACAGGTGTGTTTCTGAGTTTAATTTCTCTTGTAAGCCTGATTTGAGTGATTGTTTTGTTTCTGTAATAAATATCAATGATCAATAATTTAAATGTGGTGTGTGTGTTACAGTACAGGATGGTGGACCCTGCACACGGCGCTCTAGATGAGAGCTACACACCGGAGGACGAATCCCAGGAAGTACATTCAGTCTTTTCTGAAGAAGGAACCACACGACGGTCAGACAATGGGGTAGGTGATATGAAACACGCTTCAAGATATCATCAAAACTTAAAAAAAAAAAAAAAAAAAAAAATCTTGCCTAGGCTTACTACTTCTTGTCAAAACAAAAGAGAAAGTAACAAAAAGAAGAGACAGTTGAATTCAGCTGTGTGGGAGAACTCACACCCTTTTATCATAAACATATTTTGATATTCCGTCTTGTTCTCCCGCAGATGAAGAAGCCAATCTCACGCACAGTCCTACCTTCTGACTCAATGTCAATTGATGGGGGCTTATCGGTGTCGGGTATGGGTGGCTACAGTGCCACACTGGACCGTCCTTACAGGCAGGTCGGAGGCGGAGACTACCCCACCGCCACAGTACCCAGAAACTACCACTACGGTCCTGTAATGGCTTATAATGACTACCGGGGAGATGCACCGTCTGAGGCGTACACAAGCCTGAGCAGGGGCTCACACATGGACGACCGCTACAGGTACAGGACCCCAGGAATTTGTAGTCAAATCATACTAATGAACCACATAGTAATCATTTATTTTATCAGTGTATAAAAAAAATCACATTTTTGATAAGGAACAAACCAGGGTACCACATCTTAACTATTAAAACTTGAATGTTAGCCGTTTAAGCCGATAAATCACTGGTTGTCACTGTTAACACAGACCTGGATCCACAACTGTAATTCATGCATTTGTGTCTCAGTTTTAGCCCAAAATGACCCCAGACCTGAAATAAGCCTTCTCTAGTTATACAGTTGCTTTTCAGTTTCCCCCATAGTGTCCACTGCAGTATTTACTCAAAACATTCAACAGATATTGTAGACAAAGTGATTTAACCACATTTTTTCCTTCCTTTGTTTTCACCTTATGGAAAGTTAAAGAACCTATCTGTGTGCTTTAATCATCAAGTTAGTCGGAGTCTGATGAGAACAGAATTTATGGCTAGGGGGCTCGAAGTCGACACCGTATTAACCGTACACTAAGCTATAGTTACTGTTCACTGTTTGCCTCATTAAACCAACACTTGAACTGGTCCTTTTTTTTCAGGCCGGTTGATGGCTACAGGACTTTGGATTCTGGCTACCGAGCACCAAGCCGTCAGCAGCTTGACCCCTATGCAGCACAGCCCCAGGTGGGCCGTGGAATGAGGGCCATGGGCTCCGCGATGGAGATGCGATATGGCCACGGCCACTATGGGCTTGAGGATGACCAGAGGAGTGTGGGATATGATGACTACGGCATGGGGCCTCCACCCATGCACCCTGGAGGTTACGGCACTATGCCACGCCTGGGGCCTGGACCCGGTGGCACTATAGACAGACGAAGACTCAGGTAAAGCCGATGTGTAATATTTAACATCTTACTTGAGATCTCAGTTGGGATGCACCTAACAAACATTTCTCTCTTCATCTTCTTGTGCCACATGCAGAAGCTGTGAGGATACTTTGGACGGTGATATGGGAGGAGGTGATCCGTATGCCTGGGGTGTTCCCATGACGATGGAGAGAGGAAGTATGGCTTCATTGGACAGCACGCTCAGGAAGGGTCCTCCTTCTTCATGGAGACAACCAGAGCTGCCAGAAGTGATCGCCATGTTGAACTACCGTCTGGACCCTGTCAAAACCAACGCTGCTGCTTTCCTCCAGCATCTTACATTCAAAAATGATAAGGTGAGTAAGCCATCGGTGACATTTAAATAAAGTATAACAGCAGTCGGTTATCTTTTTGTGGTTTATCCGTTTACCTTGATATTGTGTGTGTTTGTCCAGGTTAAGTCAGAGGTGCGTCGCCTGAAGGGAATCCCAGCCTTGGTGTCACTGCTCGACCACCCCAGCAAGGATGTGCACCACTCGGCCTGCGGAGCACTTAAGAACATTTCATACGGACGAGACCAAGACAACAAGATCGCCATCAAGAACTGTGATGGAGTGCCAGCTCTGGTCCGGTTACTGAGGAAAACCCGTGACCAGGACCTCACAGACACCATCACAGGTATCACTTTTGTTACAGTCAGATTGGTCTTACTTTAAAAATCAGAGTAAACATAAGAGGGAAATGATAGACTAATTAGATCTTTTAACGGCTTTGGCATGATTAATTCCTCAATTTATATGTTACTATTTTCAGGGCGAAGCTACCTGCTGCTGCAGTGATAGTAATGACATTTTTTCTGTGATCATAGGCACCTTATGGAACCTCTCATCCCATGACTCGGTAAAGATGGAGATTGTGGACCATGCCCTGCACGCCCTAGCTGATGAGGTGGTAGTACCCCACTCAGGCTGGGAGCGAGCGAGCAATGGAGGAGAGGAGAGCTGCAAACCCCGCCATCTGGAATGGGAGACCGCCTTGACCAACACTGCTGGCTGCCTTAGGTACAAGACTGACCTAAGTCTTCCGAGAAGAGGGCGCAGAGATTTATTTTTAGAAGAGCATGAAATTATACGTTTTACATGTTTGCTCTCCTCAACAGGAATGTGAGTTCAGAACGCAGCGAGGCCAGGCGAAAGCTGAGGGAGTGCACAGGATTGGTGGATTCGCTCATGTATGTCGTACAATCACAGATCAACCGCAAAGATGTGGATAATAAGGTAACTGATCACTTTTTAATGCTAGTTTCACCAGACAGATTTCTATATCTGGTCCATTTTTAATCATAAGGTCAAATCTTTCTTTGTATGACTCCACCTTTTGATCATCTCATCTCTTCCTGCAGTTGGTGGAGAACTGCGTTTGCCTCTTGAGGAATTTATCCTATCAGGTTCACCGTGAGGTCCCCAGCTGTGAGCGCTACGCAGAGTCTGCACCCCTCAACCAGGGACCTGCGCCTGCTGCTAACAAAGGTGGCTGCTTTGGCTCTCGGAAGGGCAAAGGTCAGTGTCAGACAGCTTTTACTGGTTTAAGTTACACAGTGTCAGAGAGATTTTGCTGCTGCGTTTGAGCTTGTTGGTTGCGGAAGCACCTGTTGCTGTTTTTCACACTCTGCCACTGTTTCCTTCTTTTTCCTCTTCCCTCTCCTTCAATCTTCCTCTTATCATCCTCCCATTTCTCTTCTGTATTTAGATGAGTGGTTTTCCAAAGGTAAGATTGTCAGCTTGGTGAAGCTATTGACCGCTTATCAGCCATTTTACTAACGCAGAATATCATTCAGTAAAGAAAGAAGAATGTCTAATACTGTTGAATTCACATCCAGTTCATCGGCATGATCACCTGACCTCACACAAACACCATCGCATGGTCACAGTGCTTGTTCCACCGGTTGCATGGTCGCATTTTGTATGTTTTTAACAATGTACCAAAGTGAATGCTCATCCCATCCAACTCCACTCACTTTCTTTTAGTTCTTTAGCTCAATCTCACCTGTTCTCTCTTTTCTGTCTGCAGGAAAGAAGGACGGAGATGACGGAAGTGGAGACCAAGTTGACATTCCAAAGAGGACAACACCTGCCAAAGGTGTGTGTGTGTGTGACTTTTTTTTTTTTCTTTTTCCTCTGACTGGTCTGTCTGGTAGCACACTTACATGACCAAATCCCTTCAGGTCTTGTTTATTTCTGTGTGCTGCTGTCGGTCTTATGTAATACCTGCTGCTTTCCTGTACAAAGATTACATCTGTTTGTGGACTAAGGACTTTTTTTGGTGGATTTCTCTTTTTATGTTTTATGATATTGTTTACATCACACTGCACTTATTTGACTGTATTACTTATTTTTAGTCACATTTAATAAACTTTCAGGACAGTCATGCCTGAAAATCAGCTATGAGTGATTTATAAAATAATCTGTGTCCAGCACAGGTGTTGTCAGCCGTACTCTGTAAATCTAAACTGACACCCTCCCCCTCTCTCTGCTGACCTCAGGTTACGAGCTGTTGTTCCAGCCGGAGGTGGTTCGTGTTTACACATCGCTGCTCAGAGAGAGCAAGAACCCGTCAGTGCTGGAGGCTGCTGCCGGTGCCATCCAGAACCTGTGTGCAGGCCGATGGACTGTTAGTACTACTGCTTAAATAACATTATATATGCTGTAAAAAAACGGAACGCAGTATAATTTATTATTAGTAATGTTCTTAAGAAAAGTCACTGTCTTAAATTAAATCTGAATTACTTTTTAGGTCTGTTAAAGTAAAGTCTGATTGTGTCAGCTGTGTTTTTTTTGTTTTTTTTTTCTTGCTTGAATGAAACAGTTGTCGATGTAAAATGACCTCCCTCTCTTTGTGCTTGTTCTCCAGTATGGTCGGTATATTCGGGCCACAGTGCGTCTTGAGAAAGGTCTTCCCATGATGGCAGAACTACTGGCTCACGGCAATGACCGCGTGGTTCGGGCAATGTCTGGAGCCTTGAGGAACCTGGCCATCGACAACCGTAACTGTGAACTGCTCGGTACGATTGTTGGATTGTACAAAACTCTCACATATTATATCAAAGAATATGCCTTTTAAATTCCTCAGTTTGCTTGATGATGATGATGATGATGATGATGATGATGATGATGATGATAAAAACCTGAATTCCATTATACCCAACTGTGTTTCTTCTGTAGGTTTGCATGCAGTGCCTCACCTTGTGGCCAACCTCCCTGGAGGCCAGAGCCAGTCTGGACGCACTCTATCAGAAGAGACGGTGGTGTCTGTACTGAGCACACTCGCCGAGGTGCTAGGCAACAGTCTGGAGGCAGCAAAGACCCTTCGAGCCTCGCAGGGCATAGAGAGGCTGGTGCTCATTAATAAAGACGGGTGAGTGCGTTTTGTAAGGTGAGCTAAGAATATAACAGGAAACGTGGTGCTTCATGTTTTCTTGTTGCTTTCATGATTTGTTGCTATGAATGCGGCTTGTTCCCCGCTCAAAAACAAGTTTAATTTGTCAGTGACACGGTGCTAAACTTAATTAGCTGTGTCAAAAACAAGACACTTAATTTCAACATCTGACAATTTTTAAACATTTCTCTTTGTGCTCTACAGTAAGCGCGCCGATCGCGAGGTGCGGGGGGCCGGCCAGGTGCTGCAGCTTGTCTGGGCCCACAAGGAACTACGTCGACCTCTGGAAAAAGACGGCTGGAAGAAGACAGACTTCATGGTCAACCTCAACCCCAGTACCGGCACCACCAACGGCCCAAGTACCAGAGCCAACGGCACCTATGAAGACAGCACCATGCCACTGCTGGACAGAGGTCAGTGGGAGAAATGATTGATGTTAAAATGATTATTATGGGATATTTCACAGAAGGAGAAGATGTGGGAAAGGCTGAAGATTTTGGTTTTGTTTGACTCTGTTTTGCTTCATTTTAGGAGAAAACAGGGACATGATTCCACTAAATGACCTTGGCCCTGGTTAGTACATTTAACATCACAGACTTATGGAAAATGTGTGTTTTTTAAGGTGACATCTGGGGTAATTTTTTCACATTCTTGTCATCTTTCCTTAGAAGCCTACTCTACACTGGACCAGAGGGAGAGGAGACACACTCTGGATGAGACCACAGACACTTTACCGGTACTTTTTTAAAACAAGCTCACAACCATTCACATGTTGCTTATTTAACTACACTAACCCCTGACCGCCTGCACCACTGGAAAGAGTTCCTGACTTAAACCTGTTTTCCACTGGCAGCCATTAAAACCTCAGAATTACTGACATTTTTCTTTTCTCACACTCACTACCTCTTCCCTTCTCTCTCTTCTTCTGTTTCTCTGGTTGTCTCTCAGCGAGGGGTTTATGGGGGCAGAAAGGGCTCCCTGCCCCTGTTGGACTCCTACGATGGTTAGCCCTCCCCCTCCCCTCTACCCCCCTCTGCATGTAACAGCATGGTATGTCCAACTCACCTCTTGTCCTGCATGGACTCTGAGCTCTGTTCCTTTGTCTTTTATAACGTCAAACCCTCAGGGAAACCTGGTCTTTGTCTTTGGTTGTGTACAGAAAGACTGGTTGAGGTCTGCTGTACTAGTATTTAACTGTATGAAACCCTGATGTGACGTGTCAACGCTGGTATAGTATGCTGCAAGGTGCTCCTTGTGCATTGTGTCAGTGTGTCGGTGTAGAGATGAACCCAGGATGATGATGATAAAGATTTAAAACCTTAAAGAATAATACATTTTGTTTGTGCAGTAGTGTTGTCACAATAACAGAATTAGACTTTGGTATCAATGCTGGTGCGCTGCAACTAATGATTATTCGTATTATTGATTATTTTGAAAAGCTCTAAAAAATCATCACTACTGTAACATAGCATCAATGAAAAGTAATGTAATGTCAGAGAAAAAGAATCTCTTAAGCCTTGTAGCTTCTGCAGTGGGCATTTTGACCTGATGTTCAATTTTGTTATGTTGTCAGCTTTTGACCTATTAATGACTCCACATCAAATATCAGTCTGCTGCTGTCCTTTTAAACCTGCAGTCTAGGATGTGTGTCCTCTAGTGGCTGAAGAGGATATTACAACAACAAAAACCCCAGACTATCATCAGATCTAA
Source organism: Scomber japonicus (assembly GCF_027409825.1). Taxonomy (NCBI): domain Eukaryota; kingdom Metazoa; phylum Chordata; class Actinopteri; order Scombriformes; family Scombridae; genus Scomber; species Scomber japonicus. Next base: position 17,305,359 of record NC_070585.1, on the reverse strand, counting down.
TTCAATTGATTCTTTCTGTATTTGGTTTTAGACAACTTAATGCCTGCTATTGACTTTGAAACTTTAAAATTTGATTACTAAACAACTACTACTAATCATTATTTTCTAGATATTATCACTGCTACCTTCTTAACTTTCAGCTGGTGTTTGAAGATTTTCAGTTGACGCTTTTCTCCTCCGCACAGTTATTTTTCTATCTGCGTTACTCCTCTACTCCGGGTAGAACATTTAGCAGCAGTTGAGGAGCTGTTTGTACCTTTTACCTTTTTTATTGAACTTCTGCTCACATGTTCTGATGACAGCAAAGTACTTTGTTTAAATACTACAGCACAGTTCAGTACCTACTTTAAACTATATTTAATGTCATTTGATCTAGGTATTTAAATACTGTACAAGCATTGGTTATTGTGACATCACTACTGTACATTGTGCCATACTTATACCGCAGAGTGAGTCTTTGTGTTGCCTTCGTGTTTATCGTGTAAATTATCCACATTTTATGTTTATTCCTTTTTTTTTTATTCTGACTGTTTATTAATCAACGTGTTGCACTCTGTGCTTTCAGAAAAACTGATAGTGTGCATCACCCAGACTGGGCCGTCCCTGCCCTACCACTGCTACTGAGGAGAGAAGATCCAGATGCACAGACTCTCTCCCTCCTCCTCCTCCTCCTCCTCCTCTCCCTACTCTCCCTCCCCCCTCTCTTTCTCTCTCTACCACCAGACAGATGGGACCAGGTGATGATGAGGGTTCGGCATCCAAAGAAAAGTGGTTGTGTTGCGGGCGAAGATAACACACACATACATACACACACACACACACACACACACACACACATACACACACGTGCAGATACATACAAACCTACTTTTTACAAATTCATTGTAGCAACAGAAGTATATTCCGTTTTTAAATTATAATTATTCTGTAAAGGCAATCACTTTTGTTGACAATCATTTAATTCTGGTGTTGTCATCCTGCTTGTTTTTCTTTTTTTTTTCCCTTTCCCTGCTATTGTCAACATTTTGGTAAATTTTGTCATGATCGACATGTTGCTGCCAACACCTGCATCCTAATGTTGAATTTGTACGTAGACTTCTATGTAGGGTATATACTGTATATATAAAAAGAGAATGGGATGACTGCATTAGTTTTGGCTCATTAATTTAACTCGTCCCTGTACTGGGATTGTTGGGAGGTTGGGACGTGCCGGCACACCGGTGGGACGCGGCCGCCCCGTAGATTGAGAATGTTGTTTATATAGGATTTATTTTCCTGTGTAGAATTATTTTCTCTCGGTTGGGATGGGCACAGAAGTAGATGAGAAAGGGCAGGTGTGTGTATATTTGTCATACAATAAACCTGTGTGTGTGTGTGTGTGTGTGTGTGTGTATGCATTTTTGAAATGAATACGGACCTTTTTTGAATGAGAGAGAGAGAGAGTGTGTGTGTGTGTGTGTGTGTGTGTGTGTGTGCACGGACCAGACCCAGAAGACCACACGTTGTTCATTTCATCCATTCATATTGTCTGTTTTTATCTTGTGCTCCTTTGACAGAAGATGTTTTTGTTAGTTTCTTTTTGTACCAGCTGCCTCTTTTTGTGTTTTAAACTTTAATCTCTCTCTCTCCACGTGGAATAAAAATGACAGTTTGCGCTGCTGTTTTTAACCTTGTTGTCTGGCTTCAGCTGACCAAACCAGTGCAACATGTCATATTTGGCAGTGGGAGGTGAAACTGGGAACATACACTACTAAAAAAAACCACTAATTCAGTCTGACAAACAGCTTCTGAAACTGAATAAACCCCTGTCTCTAATGTTAAAGATTCACACTAGACACTATCTACTCGACAAACACGTCAAGAAGACTGTCAGATAATTTATCTCCTTTTTCAATTTCCATTTATCGAAGAGAAAAATCACTACTTGTTGTTTTTACGATGTAGCCACTCATATGTGCACATTGACATTTGTGCTAGCTGTTTTTACCAAAAAAAGACAAAATTGGGAGGCTTCTTCACTCAGAGGAAACTCGAGTTTGGACTGACAGATTGGGAGAGATGCGTTTTAATTTTGGAGTTGGACAGAAAGCACATTTTGGTCAATGATCCTTTTTTCACTTTGTGTCTGGTTTAGTTTTTATTTTATTTCGGGGTTTGTATGTGTGGGAGTGGTGGGTGAGAGCATTATGCAATTTGTTCTAAATTTTAGTCCCTGTTTTACCACCATATTGTTTTTATGGCAAAAGAGACCAATCATCTTTGTGTCATTTTTTCTTTTGTTTTTTTTTACTCTCCACACACATACTATATTTGTAATGTTGTCTATCCATGTAAAATTATGATGTACCATTCATACCTGCCTTGGCTCTGAGAAGTTGCTTTTTTCAGTAAAGTATGTAACTGGTAAAACTGTTTTTATAAATAAAGATCTTTTCTTAGACAAGATTAAGTGATGTGTGATTGATGTTGCTGTGTGGTGTGGTGAAGTGAGGAACAACTGTAGCATTTAGATATACAAGTCTAATTAAAGAGAGGCAGTCTTTCCGTCTAGTAATTTCATCCCCTCACTCTCGTTAAGGCAAATGGCAAACACTCAAATTTGACACTATGTCAGATATTTGCCCCCAAACACCAGCGTGCTGTATTAGGCTTGTATTTTTGGGTGCGCTGATTATCAAGGCTTTTTATCTGTGAAGTCATTCGTGTCAAAACAAATACATTCATCTCCCAAATTAAGGCCTCCAAACTGTGCTCAGGTCATGTGTCCATTCCTGCATAAATCCACGCTTTAAAGACTGTTAAGTGCTGACATTCTCAGCTTGGCTGCCATCTCTGGTTGCCCGCTGTGCTTGTGTGTGTGTGTGTGCGCGCGTATGTGTATCAGTCTCTATGTTCGTCAGGCTCCAGACATGTCAGAGGAATGCACGAGGGTTGTTTGAGTACGGGAAAGTGTCTTCAGTATGCATGAAATGCTTCCCACGCAGACTGAAAAACATCTGCTGAATCACGAGGGTGTTAAGAGCACATTAGAGTGTGAAAGTTTGATATTAAGTCAAGTTACGATGTGAATGTGTTCACATCGTGTGGGTCTGTAACGCAGAGTCACAGTTTCAAGAAGTGTCTTAAAATGCTGACTTGAAATGTAGATGAAGACACTTTCCATGAACTGACCCCATTTCCAATTCATGTGTGTAACATGCAGGCAGTGCTGTAGCTAAAAGTGAAAATTAGTGAATAATGTCAGCCTCACTCAAAAATGTGTTCAGTATAATGTGAAATGGGTAAAGCAACAACTTGTCATGTGAGAGAAGTTGGAACCATCATGTGACATTTCTGCTTGAAAAAACTATTAATTATCAGAATGGTTGCCAATTAACTTTGTGTTGATGGATTGACTAATGGTAGTAGCTCTTGTAATGGATATGATGACAGTCTCAGATAACTTCATTACTACATTCTGTATATTTCTTTTGACCCATTTTTATTTTAACATAATATAAATCAAAGTTCATAATGCATCAGTGTCAAATATATATTTTTGTCTCCATAAAACAGTCAAAAAATAGAAACTTTATTTAAATTGAGAAAAATCAGATAAATATCAGCTAAAAAGACAAAGTGTCAAAGTGTAAATCATCTTTTAAAAAGTGAATGTTGGGGGTGGGTTGGGGTGGATTTGAGGCATTTGGACTAGCTACCTCTGTCTCTGTGAAACCCTGACCCTGCCCAGATGTACACAGCTTAATAACAATCCTGCAGCTGTACTGGTAGCAGACACAGGTGCCACAGTGTAGTATTCATCATATATTATCACAGCTATAGTAAACTATATACACATGGTTTTGTGCTCTCACTGGTTCAAACTGAGTGACAAGTGTGTGTGTGTGTGTGTGTGTGTGTGTGTGTGTGTGTGTGTGCATGTCTGTATTAGTCCTAGTATGTATTAGTGTGTGTGTTGTCTGTAACCTGTGAAGCTGGTCACACACCCCATTCCTTAAACCTGAGACCACCAAACGCAACAAATTCTCCCTCCCTTCCTCCCTCCCTGTGTCCTGTCACACTTGGTGTCATATCTATTTAAGGATCACCCGCTGTTCTTCATTTCCTCTCTAACTCTCTCTTAAAGCTCGTACATGAGCAGCGACATTTAAATCCAGCACATCAGATTTGGGAAAGAAACTGCTGGGAGGATAAGACTGAAGGAGTAAAGGACATGTGCAGTGAGGAATGATTGTTTGGAGGATTTAAGAGCTGCAGGATCTATTGGAGGGTGCCGAAAGGACACCGCTTGCCTGGTTACCATGCATGATCATTTAGGGAAACCACACCACTGGGGAGTGTCTGCATGGCCGGTTTCCTTCCTTATGATCCTTGATTTTTGGAAGAAAGTGAGCACTAACAGCTGCTGAAGAGCTAAGTAGACACTCAGGTACTGTGCTGTCTTGCCGCCTGTCTCATGGCTTCAAATTCAGGTAACGAATCCTCTAATAGCACTCCAGCCCCAGACTCATCTCGTCACACCTCCCACACAGGGAACGACAATGGGCTCAGTGGCCTGGGATATGGTTTTGGGGTGGCCTGGGACCACTTAAGGCCCTTCGTGCCCTTCATCCTCATCAGCTTAATGGTTGTTGGCCTCATCTACCTGATGCAGGCCATCATCTACGGGGGGCCCTTCAAAGATCCGCTGTTCTTTGTCAAGTTCTATGAGCGTTGGCCAAGGCCCGCTCTGGACCAGCAGGACTCTCCACCCCCTACAAAGTGTTTCACCCCGGTCCCCTCTGCGTCCTTTGAGCAAGTCCTTCTTAAACTGCTCAGACACAATGAGACAACGTGAACAGTTTGTTTCTGTTTCAGACAGGAAATGACTGACAGACCTTTTCTTTCCTCCTGTGGATATGAGCAACAGACACTCCTGCAGGTCTTGTACTATTAAAAGACAAAGGCTCATACTTGACTGTAAATGTGAGTCATTGTTGCATATTTCCATATGCTACAGGTTAGGAAATAACGTGAAACTAGGCTAAGGATATGAAATCATTTTCAACAGCAATCATTACATGATACAGTGTGCATATTGCTTTTTAGGAGACATTTATGTATGTATTTTGTTTTTTGTAAAGCATTAACATGGAGGAAAATGGCCATCAACCTTGTAAAAAAAAAGCTACAAAATATGCCTGCCCGACATTTATAATAAGGCACCAATGATATCACATGCTTGAGGTGTATTTCTGTCTGTGACAGTGATGTTAACCATCATGCAAGCTCTCTTCTCCTGCAGTGTTTCCTCACAGCATGAAAGCAGCGACACAGTAGACTGAACATCATGAATCATCACTTCTGTTCCCTGTTGTGACCTTGAAACAGACTTTAATCTGGTTTGCATCTAAGTGTGACAAACTAAACTTCAGTCTTTGAAATTGAACCTGCAACAAATTTGTAAACTTTAAATGAGCTCTGGTTGCATATTGCAGCGGCTCCCACCTCACACTAAGTGACAATCCCAACCAAACAACTGGACCTCACTGTCAAGACAGAAATGTTTTGATGTCCTATGTGTGTAAAACTATTTGTCAACTGCCACAAATAGACAGGCACATAACGTAACATGCCTGGAATAGTCCTTTCACCTTTGGTTTCACCATCTGCAAAGTTAGTGAGACATTTGGACACCTGTATAAATGCTTCATTATAAATGGACTCATTTGGCGATACTGTTTTTAATTTATCACTCTAATGAGGCAGATTGACAGGCAGACTGAAACAGAGCTGTGTACAAATCTATATATATATACTGTAGTTTGATTAATAATGATGATTGTGCTAAATTTGTCCTAATTACTCAGGGGCAGGGTGTCAAAGGTCATTAAAGTCATTAAAATTTTTAAAGTTTTTCCCAAAACAGTCTGTGGCAGCTGGGTGATAACTTTTTAACTTGGTGTTATGTTTTATTGTATCTCAATATAGAGTGTGTGCCATCTTTAATGATTTTATTTCTTATAAGTGATGGATGGCAGTGGAAAGAGTGAATGACCTTGTTTTTATGGGTTTTTTTTTAAGCTCTGCCACCTGTTGGAGAAACCGCAGTTTCACGGAAGGAGCCAAAATGGCGGCGGTAAACGCTCTGATGACACTTTCCTCCAGCTTACTCAAAGAAGTAGCATTATACATTTAAAATGTTAATTGCAGTAAGGTCACACACCTCTGCAGCTAAACGAAAGAATTAATGTCGCCCACCTGTTACTCCTGCTCAAAAAAGGGAACTGGCAATAAACATAGTAAATTAGCCCCAGCAGCTGGGGCCCAGCTAGCTTAGCTATTGAGTCTATTTGATTGGGAAGTCTAATGAGGAGCTAAAATATTCCATTAGCTGAGAAGAGTCAACACCTTGGATCTTTAAAGAGAAGCCGAAGAAAAGAGCCAGGCTTTGGAAAGGTTTTGGAGTTGGCGCGATATTTTTTTTTAACAAAGATGGTGGAATCTGTGCCTGCACGGTGTGAAGAAGAGGAGGTGAGGATGACGGTGATCCATATGTCAAAACTTAGCTTTGGACTATGAAGGCTATAATGGCAGAAAACACCCTGCAGAAGCACAAGTCTGCGATGTCTATACTTTCCGATCACTATGAGACATTTTCACAGCATGTCCTGAACCAGCTATACATTTATTATGACGTTTATAACTGAAAAATATTGATTTGTGTTACTATTCTAACTGTACCCTGAAATAACTTGTAAAAGACCTTCAAAATACTCTTAAGAATAAGCAACTGTATGCTAATTCTTCATTGTAGCACCACATTTATCTGACTGATACAGTCTGATTGATGATTGATTGATTGATAAATGTTACTGGTTGCAGATTCAGATTTTGATAACAGTATAACAAAATGAATGCACGACTTTGTCAGTATTTTAATGTATAGTAGCCTATTTATAGTTTTGTAGTTGGAGATAGTGTGAAAATAAGATAAGACAGAGTTTGCTCAGGGCCCCCAAATCTGAATACCTGAAACAAATAAATCTCCAACTCAACAGGACAAGAGGAGCAGAAGCCTGCAGACTCCAGAACGAAAAGGCAAGACAAAACGTGGGGAGCGAGCAACTCCTGAAGAGCATTAGCTGCAGGAAGTGTCAGGGAAATGTCCCTGTGCACTGCCCCGCCACCAGAATATGTTCTGGGATATATATGGGGGAAAACATCAATGAGTGATGGTCCCAGCTGTTGACTCTGCAGCTAGCAAAGTCTGGTGGAGGTGTGACATGCCTACAACTCAGCAGGACAGAAGACCTACCTGTACAGATTAAACAAGGAAGATCTTACTCCTTACAAAGAAAGAACCGACTGTGACCAGTAATCCAGCAAGTCCATCAGGAGAAGATCACTTTGTCGGAGCGAGATCATTTTTGGATAACAAGGAGAAACACTGACTTATCTGATGCCTGCTTTCTGCACATAACCAGCATTCAGGTTACAGTGGTTCTGTTTCATAATTTCATTCATACATTTATTTTCAATTAATGCTCGAAGTTTGAGAGACAATACTAAACAAAAGGCATTACTCCTTCATGCAAAAAAACTCCCAGGAAATGCATTCTGTTGATGAAGACTGAAAGTTTTGGAAAGCGCAGCAGGGCTCAGCAGGAACTCAGTCTCTTCATTGGGTGGATCGTCCTCACTCGAGCTGACACACATGGAAACCCCATGCTTATGGTTCCTTCTTACAGTAAAAAAGGGAGATAAGACGGCACTCCAATTTGACTTTTCAATATTGGCACACAGGCAATTTCACAATCAGTAGACACAGGTGTGGTTAAATATAGGTGACCCCCTACTGGCACAGCAAGGACATCCCAGCAGGTGGAGCCACAACCATTTCAGTCAGAGAGGTTTATGATGTACAAACATTAAAAAAACACTAATTATAACATAATAACAATAAAAAATAATAAGCTTTATTTATACAGCACCTTTAAAAAAAGAGTTTAGAAAGTGCTTCACAAACATAAAAACACAGTCCAGTTAATTATAATAATAATTTCACTACACTCAAGACATAAACAAAGATATTTGTTATTTTATATTCCAAAATCTACATGAACTAATGAATACATTTTCAAATGAGGGATAAATCTTGCTTCATAAGTAATGATCTCCCTTATACATCATATCAGTATCCATGAAAAACACTTAGATTTTGGTGCTTAATGGAAACACTTTAAAAGTTGAAAACATTTGTTAGAAAATTTGACAAGTAATCAAATGTAATAAGTTACAACTTTGATTAAGTAATTGAAATAGTTACTTAATTACATTTTAAACAGGGTAACTAGTAATCTGTAACCTATTACATTTCCAAAGTAATCTACCCAACCCTGAAAGATTGATGATGATGATGATGATGATGATGATGATCATGATAATTGTTCATGTTTATGGGTACAAAGAAAAACACTAATATAGATGCTCTTTTAGAATGATTTCTTATTTTTTGTGATGTTTCCACTTCATTCAGCATCCACTGCCTTGTTAGTAAACCTGTTGTCTGCTCCTTTGTTTAAATAAAGTTTGATTTGTAAAAAAAAAAAAACCTAGTTGCCGCTGATGACCACGCTGACCTTTGAGTGACCTCACAAAATAAAGACAAACATAAGAAGAAAAAGTACTTTAATTTAGCCTCACTGTAAATATATATAAATACTCTTATCTGTATTTTAAAGACTGAGCTAACTGTACTTTGTTGACGTTTGGAGGATATATCAGCGCTTTGCTAACGGTGAGTGTCTCTAAATCATCACCTGCCTGCCTCCAATGGAGACAGAGTGGAGTAAACAGCCCAGATTTACTGTAAAGTTTAGTTTGAGTTATTTAATATGGTGTTCATGACATGTTTACTAACACAGCATCTGTAGTGACCAGTTTATACCTGTTCAGTTTGGGCGGTTTCGGGCTGCTAGCTGTTAGCATCCCTGCTAACAGACAGGTGAGCTTTCATCCCACCGCAGAGCTGACTAATCAATAGGTCGAGTTTTATAAAAGTTCACTGTCATGTCAGGACGTTTTATTGCTGATTTTATCCTGTAAATATATACACTAGGTTGTAGAAATAACACTAAGGAGGGAAACTTCACAGTAAAAAAGGAAAGTTATGTTACACTTTGTTCTCACTTCGGACTAATTTCTTGTATTATCTTTTTTAATAATATACCATCCTGACATGTAAGAAATTCCGTTTTAAAATAATTATGAGTGAGCTATTAGCAGTGGGATTTAAGGCTGTCAATATCTGATTGTAATTTATCAATATTGGACACTGAATTAGTAAAAACAATACCATCAGCTCACTTAAAAAATAAGGATCTAAGCCATTGCGTATGATTACAGTAATAACTCAAGTGCTTTGCTGTTTTGCATACATTACTAACAATACTACACTCAAATTAAAACAACCTGTATTCATAATATGGTTTAATACACCTCATTGCTTGGTTACTTGTTGCACTTCAACATTAACTAAAACATAGAAGATACATCTTTAGCTGTCAGTCCTGCTCTTTATTTTTTGGCACAGAACATAAACTTCTCTTTACTCTACAGTTTCTTAAAAACACAAATCTTAAACACTAAATCAAGTTGTTACACTAACAGCCTTTAAATTCATCAGATGCTGATGGTCAGGGGAAGTTTCACTGTATCATTGACTAAGATGCTGAACGTGTGCCATATATGTGATACCTGAATTTTATTAATGATACCTTACTTTGAGAAATATAAACCCTTTTTTTATTTACCAAAAGAAGTCAGGGCTCTCAAATGAGTAAACAAGATTATGCTTTGAACGAGACATGTGATACCACATTTTTTTAACTATAATTAAATAAGATAATTGCATTGTTTGTTCCTCATCACATTTTATTGATTTATCCTCTCTATCTGAAGTGGATGGGGAGATGTGGTGCTACCAGAAACCTGGGTTTGAAGCCCTCCTGCTCGCTGAGCTGCAGAAACAACAACAGTGCAGCCAGTTCTGTGACACTCTGCTCAAGGCAGAAGGTACAAAAACACATCAAGCTAAATTATACATTTATTACCTTAACTGCTTTAATTCTTTTAATTACATTTTCCATATCTCATTTTGTAGTGTAAGTTTTTGTGAAAACTACAACATTATTGTCCTCCAGGTCTTTCAGTGCCAGCACATGGTTGTATTCTCTCAGCTATCAGCCCCCATTTCTCCTCCGCTCTGTCCTCTACACCGGCGCCCCCAGCAGGTCAAAGTCGTCTCCTGGAGTTTCGGGCTCTTGGCACCTGTACGCTTCTCCACATGGTCAGACTGCTGTACTCTGGAGAGATGGCAGGGGAGGGGGAGGAGGAGAAGCAAGAGGCTATTTCTGCTGCGGCCAAGCTTGGCATCCACGGACTTGTGGAAGTAACAAAAAGGGATCATAGAAACAGAAATAGGGTAGGAGACTGCCAGCATAGAGAGGTGGGAGTGCAGACAGAGCCACTGATGCTTGAAGAGAGTGAAGCAAGACAGAGCAGGTGGAGGAGAGAGGTGAGGGATGGGAGCACACTTCTGTGGAAAGAGATACTGTCAAATGGTGGAAAAGACTCATGGACACAGACAGTAGAGCTGCAGGTAAACACTGCTCCCTCTTATCCACCTGCAGCCTCCTTTGAGACCATTGATATGACTGATCTGCAGAGTTTAGGAGGCCCCCTGTCCCTCCTTCCTTTTTCCAGTCAAGTGACCCCGTGTGCTGCTGATCCTCATAACTTGTGGGCTGGTCCTCAAGGAGCAGGCAGAGATGTCGCAGCAGGTGAGGAATGGGAGGACGAGCGTCTCGAGCAGTTTCAGGGCAACATCCCAGGATTCATCAGCTACTTCCTGAACCCGGACATGGTGGAGGAACCCGTCAGGGGGCGACCACGGAGGCGTCAGGGAGCTGGAGATGGAGGTGCCAGGAGCGCCGGAACAGGTGAGAGACGAGCCAGGAGACCACGAGCAAGAACAGGAAGGAGGGGACGAGGAGGGTTAATGCAGACGGTGGATGTGCAGGACGTGGGGGTGAGCGTGCTGCAGAAGCTGTTCCTGCAGAGGTGGGGCATGTATGTGTGCAGGACCGGTCAGGGCGGAGGAGCTGTAGGCAGGAAGTTGTTCCTGAAGACCAGAGAGGTTCTGAAGAAGAGCCGTCCAAGGAAAAGGGGGGGTACGAAAGCGTGTGATGTCATCCAAAGTGGAGAACTTGTGCCTAATAGTGAGATGGGAGGAGGAGGGACCACGCAACGCGGGAGGAGGACTACAACGAAGGTGAGAGTGCTACAACATGTTTGTGGCGTCAACTCAACATAACACGAGAGGGGTGGCATGGTTTTTAAAGTTCAACATTGTATCAGTCCAAACTTTCATTTGGGGCTGTAGTAAAATAATTTTCACTCTATGAATTCTCAGTGAAACAGCATTTTGAGAGTGTTTTATGTACATTTTCTGTTGAAACTGAAAATTTTGAATCTGAAATACTGTTATTGATCTAAAAAGGTTTGGTACTTAATGAAAAGTTCCTGATCTCATGAATCCTGACATCATAAGGTTTTAAACTTCCTGCCCTCATCACCATTAATCTTGCAATGCATTATCATTAGGTTGCCTCAAATAAGTAATGTGACATTTTAGGAAATACGCTTATCTGCTTTGTTGTAGAGAGTAAGATGAGAAGATGGTTACCACTTACATCTGTTCAATTAACTATGAAGCTAGAGTGTATTAACTTTTTATGCTGTTAGCTGAGATGGTCTTACTGCTATAAAACAGCATGAGAAACACTCTAGTAATAGTTATAAGTGGTATGCTTAATCTGCACTTGTGGTTTATATGTAAAGACTTGGCTACACTTTTCTGCTTAAATTCAAGTACTTTTCTCCCCTGTTACAGGACCCTGTTGGCAGGCGTCAGAGGACGAGAGCCAAATCAGCAGCACCAGTTTCCCCTTCCTCTATGTTGCCTTCTCCGTCTCCCCACCTCATGTTACCTGCAGCCTCCTATGCCTGTCCAGCATTGTCCCTCCTCCAAACCACCGCCCTTACTCCTCTAGACCCTCCCCCCCACGGGGACCAGCCAGAGCATTTGGATCGTCTTCTGGAGGAAGTGATAATGGACCTCGACTATTCCTCTTCTGTCAATAATTTCTCACAAAACAAACAACCAAGTCATACCACTGGCCTCCTGGATGCAGGTTCAGGTCTTCATGAAGCTGGCAGATCCAGTTCTGCAAACAGTAAAGGGGTGCCCATTCTGCAGCAGAAGGGCGAGGGCGAGCTGACTGAGATGCTGGACCACTTTCTGCAGTCGTTTGAGCAACATATTGACAGCTGCACTGTCAGAGAAGAGGAACCGATGACCAATGAGGGCACCACAGAGGCCAGCCAGCCGTACACCACCCTGAGCAAATACAGCAGAACTAAGATCCAGATCACAGAACCTCACACTCCTCATCCACATTCTACACACACTGCCCGTCCTGCACAGAGACACCCTGATAAAACACCACAGAGCCGTTCCCAGCCATGCAAGGCGTCTTCTCACAGTGCATCTTCCCCCAATCACACTGAGGGAGTGCCTGTGAGAGTCAGAGCCAAACGGCACAGAAAGAGAAAAACAAAACAGTATCTGTTCTCAACTGAGAGCCGGAGGGTGAAGAAGCCGTTACGCAACACAAAGACCAAAATCATGCATGATCGAGAAGACATACAGTTACTGAAGATGCCTGTGGTGCAGCTTGAGAGGAGTGGCCTTCTGCCAGTGAAAGTTGCATCGCAGGGACCCAGTGGTCAAAGTCTGGAAGTCAAGGTGACAAATATTTCTAAATAGACTCCACTAATTCTTCTGTTGATGTCATCTGTCAAAGCCAGTTAACTGATATTAGTATGACGTTGAGCCACTGAATGTTATGCAAATATTTTTTTCAGAATCCCGAAAAAACAAAAAATAGTTCATCATCATCAGTGAAGTCTACACGTGTCAGCTTGTCTGAAGAGAAGCCGCTGGTCTCATGGAGCAGAAAGATCTATCCAATCAGGAGTCGATTCAAGGAAGCGCACATCACGGTGAGCAGTGATTATGAGAGTAGTTTCCTCGTGTAGAGAAGGGAAGCACAGATCCATGATGTCAGTTATTGGCCAGACTGATCCACATTGAATATATAATATCATATATATATACATCGCATTGAATTGACGTGTTAAGGTACTGCTGATACTCATCACTTCCTCCATCACTGTGTTGTGTGAAAGCAGACATGTAGACAGTGACATTTGCAGTAGGGCAACAAGGAATCGATAATTTCTTTATAATTTATCTTTTATTTAAACAACAGAAAATACCTCTTTTTGTATAGCATACATCTGTATAGAATAGAATAGATCTTAATTATCATTGTACATTGTATAACTAAATTGAGATGCAACCCCTTATTAGTGCAAATCGATAAAAAGTGCAAAGATAAAAAACATTAATAACAGTATAAAAATAAAAAACATAAATAACGAGCACACACCTCACATACGTCATTCAAATAATTGCACAGTCCCAGTATACTGCATGTCATTCAAGTTATTGAACAGTCAATCAGATTATCGCACAGTCAGCATTTTTTCAAGCCTTCACTGCATTTAGCGACACTAATGCTTTCAGGTAAAAACTGTTCTTGAACCTGTTTGTCCTGCATTTTATTGACCTGTATCTTCTGCCAGAGGGCAACAGTTCAAAGAGTTCATGTCCAGGATGTGATGGGTCCCTGAGGATGTTTTGAGCTTTTTTAAGGCACCATGCACTGTACATTTCATCCAGGGAGGAGATTACCTGTACAGCCTTAAAAAAACAAATGTTTTTTGTTAAAGCTATCAGACATCAACATTAGTTGTTTTGTTTAAATTATTATTTATAATTTAATATTACTTTAATAGCTCAGGGACATCCAAGCAGCAACCTGTTGTTTGAGAACTTTTTTGCATTATCAATTTGAAATATTGTTCTGTTTTTCAGTAAAGGGGTGGAAATTTAAAAAAAAAAAAAAAGTGATCAATCGATTATTAAAATAATCGTTAGTTGCAGCCCTAATTTGCAGTTAGCTACTCTTTTTTTTTAAACATTACATGGCTTATATTAGTTTTATGTTTATTTTATGATGCTACTTATAAACAACAAGCTTCTGGAGTAAAAAAAACAACTCTGATCTTTATTATCATTTATCACAGCTGAGCACGTGTTTGCCCTCAGATCAGGTGATGGTGAACAATGTTTACCATTATAACCATTATAACAACACTATCTCATGAACTATCAAAATCTAGTCTGCTTTGAGTGATTCAGTAAAAGCAGGATTAACATAACGACTGCAGTAGCACAAGGTGAAACGTCTTCTTTCACCTTTTAACATCCCTGTATATAATATCTCCATTATTATTTCTTATGTGTAAAATTGGTTTGATAAATAAGGTAAAACTGTAACAGGAAGAGGCAACAGGACTGTAAGTGAGGCATTAAGAGAGTAGTATTCAATTATTGATTGGCTTTAAGTGATGAAGTTGAGGTGTGAGCATCAGTGTGAGCGTCCCTCGTGCTCAGGATGGTCTCAAAAAAAAAAAAAAAACTCCTTCCTTGTTACTGTAACATTATAACTAACCACTCCCTTTCACACCCCCTCTGTGCTTCCTCTCGTGCACCAGGTTTCAAATATCCCGCATATATTATCTTACCTTAGAAACATTAACTTAAGGTACACCTGTCTGAAGGATAAATATCCATCACTTTATCAGCGTAATGAAGCCAGCGATGTTACATATTCCATGTCTGAAAATGTCTTTACATAAAAATAATCCCAGTGAGTTCCATGCAGTTGTATGGATGTTGAATTTAGTAGAAACGAGAGCACAGGGATCAGTGGTCATGAGCTGTACTCATCACTATCAGCAGATAATTTGAGTTTAATTTAATTTTTTTGATCAAGGTCTTTTTTATTTAGTTTCACAAATTACAATTTAACATAGGTCCAAAAGAGGGCAGCGAGTTTAATTTAATTTAATGTAATTTTTGACTTGTTTCACAGGACAGTATGCCCTTTCTTGAGCAGCCGTTGGGTCGAAGGAGGGGCCGGCCCAGGAAAAATAAACAGCCTCTCAATTTATCTAATGATGAGAGGCCAAAAACCCCAATTCAGCTGCAGCCTGCAGAGCTCTGTGACAGAGATGAAAAACTTGAGAGAAATCAGAGATATGAAGAGCAATTGACAGTACTGCCACAGGAAGATGCCACAGGACAATCAGGAAGGGGGACGAAGAGAGGTGCAGAGGAGAGCAGCAATGAAGGCAGTTTGGCTAAAAGGGTTTGCTTTGAGCAAATGACAAGGCCAGCATCAGAAAGCCATGAGACATGTTTACCCAACTCTGAATCTACAGTCTCTGCGCCTGGATCAGAACCCGTGGAGACCGAGGACGTGATAGATGTAGAAGCCGTCTCGCTGACTAGTGTAGAAGACTCTTTACAAAGAAAGGAACAAGTAGGAAAAACAGTGTGGAGTGAAATCAAATGTGAAGAAGCTGATCAGAATGTGGAGTGGCGGGAACATTCAACAGATGAGGAGATGGAGAGCAGCAGCGATGAGGTAATCAATGTGGACGGAGATTCTGAGGGGAGCATGGAGCTGAAGAGGGGGGATGACTGCCGAGTGTGGGCAGAAAAGATCCACCGAACAGAACAGTTTGTTAAAGTGCAACCTTCTTCAAAATGGGTCAGTCTGGGGTCAACAGGAAGCTGGGAAGAGGACAGAGACGTCGACGTGATTGGAGGGTCCAGTCCCCTCCCAGACCCAGTGATCATCAGCTGGACAGAGTCTTCAGGCGGTGAGGAAGAGGAAGGAGACGAGGAGATTGACATTACCTGAGAAAAGACAGACTACACTTCATAAGCCGTCTTCACGATGAGTAAAGATGAGTAAATATCACCCTGAGGTGCTCTTGTGTTTCTGTGACAACCATCCCAGTGCAAAGTGTTGTCATTTTTCCTTTCCACTTGTCTTCGGTTTCTTACATTTACAAGAAAACTTCAATTTGTTTAATTTAGTTTAAGAGGCAGGAAGAGAAATGAATAGAAATCAAAGCCAAATGTGGGTTCATTATAAACGTTCATTTATTAGTGATGTTTGAATTGTTCTGTCTTTATCATGTTCAGCTCCACATGCAAACACACTGACTATCAGGTGAGGGACATGTTGGAAGACAGAAAAGATGTGCATCATAATACCTTTAACCAGCATCGACATACGATCGCGTAGCTTACGTAATTGTCAAACTGTTCTCTTTTTGTACTTGTTAGATATTTAACTATTGATTTTATGTAAAGAGTTTCAAGTTTGTTACCGTTAAACAGAAATGTTGAGCAACGTTATCGAGTGTTGAAAACAACACAGTTTGAAAGTTTCAAATGAAAGGAATCAAGAGTTGTTTTATTAGTTGTAAATATGACTATGACTGTATTAGTTGTAAATATGATTGATAACATCAGCCTCTGTTCTGTTTGTAAATGTTCCAGGAAAACTTTTGTCTTCCTCGTTTTACTGATGCTAAAATAAAATGTTCTCTTTGATTGGGCGTCTGTCATCAGTTTAAACACAGACGCTCCACTTTTCTCCCTTGCTTCATCGTTAGGATTGAAACTAAAGATACAAATGTGAAAAAAAATGTCAGGAGACTGACCAATACAGAGCATTAATTCATTTTTAACCCTTTAAAATACTAACACAACATATTTAAGTCAGTATCCAGTAAAACTTCACAGTAACACTCACAGTATTACAGCTAAAATAAAAATTGTGTTTTTCTCAGTTTACAGTCACCAGAATATTTCTCTACATTTGTGTTTTCCCATATTTGCGTCACAGTTCTTGCTGCTGCATTAGTCGTTTGTGTTCATTAAATTACTTATTACTTGCAGGGTTTCCAAAATGCTACACAAGTTTAGTCAGAGTGGTGAAGATGTTCCAGTGCATAGAGCTTTGTCAGCCACCAGTAAATATACACTATATGCATGTAAGGTTTATAACTGTATGTTTTTCCAACATCCTAAACCTGTTGTAATCCATCCCAACTTCCCTTTACAGTGCTTGCAGCCTGCCATATTTAACACCTCACATTAGTTTGGCAGATATGACCACATGGCTTCATTTTCAGGTTTTAAGGATCACTTAACACCTGAGCTGAAAATCAGCTGTAAAAAATGTGTTGTTTCATCCTAGTTTATAGAGAACATTGGCTGTGTGGTGTGAATTGTAGATTTCACAAGTTTCAAAACTGAGGAAAGTTTGAAAACAACACCAAGTTTTTTTCCACTGCTGTGAAATTTGTAACTATTGAAACCCTCCAGCCAATCACAACTGCTATGCTCTGAAGAGAAAAACTGAAGTTTTAAAGGCATGTTTAGAGTCTACAGGTGTGCTTCATATTGAAGAGAGGAAGAAATAAGCGGACATTTCATTCATGTATTTGTGTTTTTCTAAGTAAGTCACCATACACAATTGTCAGTGCAGTGAAATCACAAACACATAGAAATAATACAGCACACATATGTGAAGTGAAATGAGTTTATTAGTTATCAACCTGTGGATCAACCTCCTACACACAACAACAAAGCACATCTGAGCTGCAGCACAGTGCGCTCAGCATGGCTGTAGTCAGGGAGGTTTCCCTTGATGCCATTTTGGAGCTTCATCTCCCCTCAGTTTGACCCCAGCACGCTGAACGGCTGCTCTGCTCCTCACTCCTCTCAGGTGAGAATACAATGCAGATGTGTGTTTGCATGTGAGTGTGTAGCGACCTCCAACCAAGTAAAAAGACACTGAGTGTCAGTTATGTCGGCATGTGTGTGTATGGACTGTGTGTTTCCCTGTGCTTTAACAGTGCGATATTGTCTCTTATCACACTTTGGCAGCGGCTGTAATGTGGTGGTGTTGAGTTGGGGCGGCTGTTGTGGCTCAAGTCATGAGGAAGGAAAAAGTTGAAGAGAGAAAGAAAGAAAGGGGATTACGGGTAAAAGGGAGAGGGGGATTCGAGGGGAGCTGCTGTCCGTTGGCCGTGGCCTCAGTCTGAGCCTGTCCTCTTAGTGCTGGATACGCCTGATGGACTGGATCTGGGGGGTCTGGCAGTGGGAGCCCCAGTTCCTCCAGTGCTGGTAGTCTCCACTGTGTCTCTCACACTCCATGATGTACTGCTGGCCCCTGTAGCCAGGGTACTGGTAGCACACAAAGCTGTGGGAGGGGGACATAGGAGCACAAGGGTTAGCGGGACTATTTTAGGAGCTAGACAAGATGCTGACAGATTGAGGATTTGGTACATGCTTAGAGCTTTCATGTGATATGTCTATTAGTCTACAGTTCATGATTGTGACAGATTAGAGTGATAAAGAGTGTACATACATTTGAGATATAGTGTTAAATGGTACCTTTAAGGATTTTGTCTCATGAACACATCAGAAACTAACTCAACTTTAGGTTTTTCTTATGTTAAAAATGCATCATGTTGTTGCTGTTTTCACCATCAGATTCACAGTAACTTACGCGCCACACTGGACATGCATGGAGCCCACTTCAGGCATCATCCAGCCCATAGCCTGCAGAGAGGGGTAGTCGTCACAGACCTCCACGCTGCGGCCCATGAAGTTCTCCTTCTCGAAGATGACCATGCGGCTGCTCTGGTGGGACTGTGGGCGGCAGAGAGACAGCCGTCAGCTAGATACTACAATCATGAACACTTCATTCTTTTGTCTTTGTGTTCTCTCTTCCGCTCACAAACAGACTTTGAGGATGTACTCACAGCGCAGTAGATGGGGCGCAGAGACATGAGACGCTCCACGTGGTAGGAGAGGGATCCACTGTAGGAGTCCCAGTGGGGGTACTCTCCTCTCTCCAGGATGAACTGCTGGCCCTGGAAGTCGTGGTGCTCAAAACCAACCCAGCTGCACATAGAGAGAGAGAGAGGGGAGGCTGTTTACATGCTGATCTGCAGACATTACTTTACTGTACTGTATAGCCATTTAAAAGTACATTTTTCAACGTCAATGCAGAACTTTTTGAAAATGGACATATTTTTCCTACTAAAGTAAAAAAATATATATACATAATAAAATATTAGGGACTTCTTTCTGATTTTAT
This sequence comes from Scomber japonicus, assembly GCF_027409825.1. Lineage (NCBI taxonomy): Eukaryota > Metazoa > Chordata > Actinopteri > Scombriformes > Scombridae > Scomber > Scomber japonicus. Next base: position 17,286,157 of record NC_070585.1, on the reverse strand, counting down.
ACCACAGTTTCCCATAAATACTCCACATCTGAGTTGTCAACTCCAGCTGCTCTCTCTACTGTGATTGATGGATAGTGATTGTCTTTGACTCAGCTGATCTGTGTGTTTCACGAAGATGAAAACTGGCCCAGATTTTTTCAACAGTCCCACTTCTGTGTTTTTTTTAAACCAGAAAACAGAAACAAACTTTGTGAGACTTACGCTCCACTCTCCACCCTGATGGAGCGGATGTTGTCCAGACCACACTCCTGGATGTTGCAGCACTCGGAGGTGAACTCCAGGCACTTTCCCTGGAAATGCTCCTGCTCGAACACAGTCACCTGGAGAGGCAGATAGCCACACAGCAGCAGGAATTTAGTATGAGGAGGGAAATAAATCCACACAGAGACACACAGATTACAAGTATGAAATCTTACATCCACTTGTTTCACGTGTTTACCTTGAAGAAAGGGGCCATGCCCATTCCTGAGTTGACCAGAGGCTGCATCATTGGGGACCTTGTAGTTCTGTACATCTTTACTCCTGAGGAGGAACATGAGGACAGATGTAAAGAAAAACACATGGAGGTTTGGGAAAGAAGAGAATGTAGGACATAAAAAGTCTTTAAGAGACTCCTGAATCATACAACCATACAGTACTTCACTGTGTGTTGCATGTTTTACTAAATGAGTGTCAAATGTAGTTTTTCAATTATTAGTATTCAACTGCAGTATTTCTCATACAAATCTGAACTACTGTAAAACAGTCGAAGGACTTCAGGGCAAACAGTTAATTTACTTTTTTTTTTTTTTTTTTTTTTTTTTTAAAGTGAAATATGAAGTACAAGACTATTGTACCAGTGTTTCAGAAAGTGCTTTTGGTTTTCAGTTTCCGTCAGTGACTCTGTCTATGTGTCTCTGAGCTGAGTTGAAAGCAGAGATGAAACCTTACCTAGATTGGCACTTAATGGAAGAGCTCGGGAGTGGTACGCGCCTACCGCCTGCCTCGCGTAGAGCTTTGAGAGAACCTGGCGCTTCAGTTTTATACGGGAGCTCGGGGAGCGCGGTTGCGAATGCGCGTTCACGGCTCCGACCAGGACCGTGCAACAAGTCTCATTTAGCTGCAGCGAGGCGCGCTCCCGGTATTGCTCCGTGGCCGCTGGATGCTGTTGTCGTGCCCGGGCGACTAGCTCAGCAGATCCTATAGTACTGCCGGGGCTCTGGAACAAAGGCGCTCCGGTATGTTCGGACCCCGGTCAGCAGTCAAGCGCGTGCGCCGGCACAAAGGGCCGGGATCGGGATGGAGAATGTGAGGATTAACGGCGGAGCAGAGAGGCACCGCGGGGGGATACAGGACGAGAGAGCTGGGTGGGTCTGTGTGCATGATGTATATAAAAATATTAGTGGAACAGTGAAAGTTTAATTTTTCCCTTCAGTCACACAATGACATCATCACAGTCTCCTCATGCAGGTACACCTGTGTGCACAAACCAGGTAAATGATTAGCTTCATGAAAAGTTTAATAAAGTGGAGTCCTGCAAAGCCCCAGAGACATTTGTGTACTGACAGACAACAGTTTGATGTAGATTGCCCTACAGTACACTTCAATCACTCCACCAACACAATTGATCTCCTCAGATTGGGTTTGTTGAGAATCACTATCATCTACATCAAACAGGAATCAGATGGCTCTGTATTTGGGGTCCTGGACTTGGAAAAGGTCAACTCTGACTTTAAGTAGGAATGTGAATGCAAAGCTTACTGGCATTATCTGGATCAGAACATGTTACACCTCATGACACCTCGCCACATAATTAGATAGTTTGCCAGAAGTTTGTTGCCACAGATGCCACAACTGAATAATTCACTATATACACCACAAACCTGTTCAAAAGTATTATTCAAATAATGATATGAAATAAATTAATCTGGCAATGAGAGAAGAAAGAATCGTCAATGTAGGACTGAAGTTTGCATGGTTTAAAATTCACTAACTCTTTCTCAAAGTGGGTTCTCAGGACCCCATGGAGTCCTTAAGAAGGTTTTGGGGGTCCCCAGCAAAAGAGGGGAATGATTTATTTTCACTGTAATTCCATCCCTAAGTAACACAATAACAGACTGTATCACTATTTTGGTCATGGGTTTCATACACTTTCTGTAATTAAACACCTAAAAGCAAAAATCTTATCAGATGGAGGACCCTGGGACAAAATATTATCAAATATGTGTCCATGGTCTAATTTGTGGACACAAATTAGGGTTCCTTGATGTGAAAAGGTTTGAGAATCACTACACCAACTACTTCTAAGTTGATTGTAGGAACTTGACTCTCGTCAGTCCTGTTTGAAATTGGACTTCAGTCTGTGCTCGAGCTTCTGTCACTCCTCCTCTACCACCGCCTGTCCCCTCTGCCCGTCCTACCCTGATGATGCAGTGTTTCTTTTGTCTCATGTCTCTGACCTCAGCAGGTTTGTTTCTCTCTCCATAATCCCTCTCCTGTGGGCGCCAGCGTATAAAAGGGAGGGGTGCACTCCGAGCCACACACACTCTGAGTGAGGTTCGGCGTAGGCATCGTACACACAGACAGGTAAGGTACACACACACGCATACTGTGTGCCTTCAGGTGTGTGTAGAAAACAAGAAAAGCCTGATTCCTCTCTAAAGATTACTCTATACACTTTTTTATATTTCTGCATCGTTTCGTTTTCTGAACACCATTACATCAGTTAATACAGGTTAGATTTTTCACTTTCCCCTCTCACAGTGTTTTTTCCTCTCTTTCTACCCAGTAATCATGTCCAGTGGAGATAAGTCCAAGACCTCTTCCCAGACTGACGGCAAGGCCGCTCAGAGCAAGAAGTCTGAGATGGGAATGATGGCCTACAAGGTGGGTGTCTCTCTCATGGAACTGCTGCTACAGATAGAGATAATACTGGCTTGTATCACTTGGATATATTTAGTTTTACAGTATCACAGACCTGCTGCTGTTGTTATTGTACTGATTCATTTCTCTGCATTTGTCCCCCGCAGATGTACGTGTTCGACCAGGAGAACTTCCAGGGTCGCATGATCGAGATCAGCAACGAGTGCATGAATGTGTGTGAGCTGGGCATGGACCGCGTGCGTTCCCTGCGTGTTGAGTGTGGACCGTAAGTGTCTCCCCAAAAAAAAAGAGAGCATTTTTACATTTCATCCTGATATCTTTGCATGGATGCTTCATAACGCTTTCTTATCTGCAGCTTCGTGGGCTTTGAGCAGATGAACTTCTGTGGTGAGATGTACATCCTGGAGAAGGGCGAGTATCCTCGCTGGGACTCCTGGAGCAACTGCCAGAAGAACGACTACCTGCTGTCCTTCAGGCCCGTCAGAATGGTAAAAAAGAAATCTGTCACTCCTGTATTACAAGTTTCCCTTTCTCTCTTACTTTAAACTCTTCTCTAAACCATATTTTCTCTCCAACAGGACCCCGAGAAGCACAAGATCTGCCTGTACGAGGTCGGAGAGTTCAAGGGCCGCAAGATGGAGATCATGGACGATGATGTTCCTAGCCTGTTCTCTTACGGATTCACCGACAGAGTCGGCAGCATCATTGTCAGCTGCGGAACGTGAGTGTCTTTTACCTCTAGCAGCTCAAACATCAAGCTGAGATGTTGTCCTCTATTTAAAAATAGTAAATGCCATACTGACATGTTTCCTCTTTTTTCCAGCTGGGTGGGATACCAGTTCCCTGGATACCGTGGCAGCCAGTACCTGCTGGAGAAGGGTGACTTCAGGCACTTCAATGAGTATGGTGCCCGCCACCCTCAGTTCCAGTCCGTGAGGCGTATCCGTGACATGCAGTGGCACCAACAGGGCTGCTACACCATGGCCAGCAAGTGAGGCTCAGGGAAGGAGAGAAAGAGGAAGAGCGGAAGCGAGGGAGAGGGGCGGAGGAAGAGGGAAAGGGGGAGAGATGTACTTTAAATGGTCTATGATCTAACAGTGAGGGGATGGGTGAGGATCTAGATGTGCCCCTGAAATCGGAGACAACACCTCAGTGGAAGGACCAGCTGGACCACCCTCCATTCCTCTCTGTCTCTATTTTTCTCTTTCTCCCCTATGGGCTGAGCTTCGCTTTCCCCCCTTTTCTCCCTTTTTTTAGTCCCTCACTTCATTCCCCTCCAGTCCTCTGAGACACCAAAGAGGAAACAAGACACCTCTCGCTGTTTAACACACGATTCTCAGCTCAGGGTATAATGCACCATGGGAAACTGAGTTCCTACAGCCCCTTGACCCCCGTCTTCTTGCCCCTGTGCATTGCACACCCTCTCTGCTGTACAGAATCCTGGCCAAGTTTTCAATAAAAAGGAAAATCTTGATTTCAAAGATGTTGTTGTTGTTGCTTATTGATGAAAAACCACCAGAATGAAAATGTTAATTAACCAACAGTAAAAAGAAGAATTGGATTAATGAAAATGAAACATAGAAACAAAGTATCAGCAAAACAAAATGTAAAGATCTGGATGTGTGATCTTATTGTGTTAATGCTAAATGGGGTTTGTATTAAGCTGCACGGTCAGCCTCAAAAAACCTCTGAATCATCTAGTGTTTAGAAAAAGAGCAAGCTGGCCAGCAGGGCCGTTCCAGCATTGTGATGCTAATCATTTGACAAATGTAATGACAATGTGGATCCCATAACAGACAAGCTTTACAAGACAGCAATGGGACCCATCTAAATATATCTGCTGAATTCAGTCTCATTTCTATTTTTGCACATTTACTCCAAATAACGATATAGTGGTCTAATAAGGCAATTCTCTTGTACAGAGATATACAGCTAGAATTAAATTAATCGTAAAAAGTAAGTAAAAATTAATTTATTTGTATTATTGGTAAACAAGAACAATTTTGTCATGCTATGTATGAGTTTTCTTTATTTTAATACAGTTTAGGGTTAGGGTTAGTATTGTAAAATAATAATATAATAATAATAATAATAATAAGTCCAACTAATCTTTTTTTTCTGCTACAGCTTACAAATAACTAAACAGCATGTTATCATACCAGTAAATGTCACTTCTGTCCAGTTAGACGCAGGCATGACTTTTGGCAGGACTTAGGCCCTGCCAAACCTTAACCTAACCCTAACCCTTACCCAGCCAATTTAGTTTACATTGTCTAATGTTTGTTACCCTGTCGGCTGCTGTCAATCACACACAAAGACACTAACACACTTCAACATTTAATTAGACATATCTCTCACATTTACCCAATTTAAAAATGAATGAAATACAAAAAACACAAAAAAGGCTGCAAAAAAGGAAGATTAAATGTGATATCAACCTGGAGTTCAAGCTACAGCAAAAATCATTTAATCATTTGATTTTTTTTCGGCACATTTTCTATGGTTGAATTAACGGTTTTGTGTTTTCTCATTCAGTCTTGTTTCTCAGAAATTGCTCAAAGAACTGAGTCAAAGTCAGTGGTCTAACTATCCAGAGGCCCAAGTTGGCGTTATAATTGTAGGACAAGTAAACAGCCTATGATGTGGGCACATAAGCTATGTTGAGAATCCTTATTGTTGATGCAGTGTAGCAGTTTGCCAAAAAAAGCAACTACGACATATATCAAGTGCCTCTATTCTTACTGTAAATATGGTTTACCACTAATAACAACAATATTCAGATGTATCACATACACCTTTAACCATGGAGGGCAAAAAATACCAACAGCAGCCCTCAACCTAAAGACCACATTTATATTATTATCCACCCAAGATCATTATCTATAAATAATGTTGATTAATAATGAACTATTGGTATCAGATAATTATAACTACTTTTTGTCACCATGATCAGATTTCAATCAATAAAACCTTTTTGTTTACATTTTTAACAGCACAATACGATGTTTATGCATGCTTCCTCACTTGTTTAGGAACACTTAGTCGCTCTAATATTTTCCTATACACACTATGTTTATTGCAGCACTGCCAGTGCTCAGTGTTCATGTTGAATCTTCGCCAAGCTCAAGCTTTTGCACAATGATGATTCAACAAAGCGTCTGACAGTCAGTGTGTGCTGTTCATGAATTGTTTCTTTGACAATGTAAATGTTTGTCACATCCCTCACAAGTTTACACGGTTTGAATAATGTGTCCATTCATGCAGTTTTTGTATATTTCTTTAATTAAAAAAGAATTAAGACAGTTTTACAAACAAGAATTTACACTCAAAGGACAAACACTGATATATAAAAATACATCTACAAAGTCATACATGTGGTCTATGAAGCTCTTGATATGTTTTATAGCTGCTTAAATTCTTTATGTGTGTAGCACTGCAAGTTCAGACGTGAAGTCAAGTTGTAGAGACTATTCAAAGCATTTTTTTGTGTCTTTTTCAAAGATTTAATATAAAAATAAAATTCTGAATGCATGTTTTTAAGAGCAGTATGTTCCCTTCTCCAGCAGTTGCATAATGTCTGCCTGTCCATCTGACATGAGGGAAGCTTGGGCCGATCAGCGTGACATCATTCGCACAAACTCTGAAAAAGGAGGAGAAAGGAGTGAGAGGGAAAATGATGACAATGAATTTGGCTGCTTAAGAGATCTTGCAATGGCAAAGGAATCTCTGTCTTACCCTCAAAGTCCACCAAACCGTCTCCATTGAGGTCAACATCTCGAAGGATCTCATTTATCTCTCTGTTGGTCACTTGTTCCCCCATCAGCTTCTTCATGGCCTCACGCAGCTCAGTTAAACTTATCTGACCGTCACCATTAGAGTCAAACTGGATCACAAAGAGAGGAAGAGGGATACTGAGGATCACGTTACATGATGCACTGAGAGGAATTTTGGTGAATTTGGTCACATTAATGACAAAAGACATTTCAAATTCTTCATGTAGAGGTTTAAACCTGTGATAACAGAGTTTTTGGCCACTTGGGGGCAGCAGAAACAAGCTGTAAACAGTGACCCTGACATATTATCACCTTGTAAAAGTTGACATGGTTAACTTTGTTGGTAAACGGTTGCTTGTTTACACATCCAACGGATATGGAGCAACTCTTGTTTCAGTTCTATTTTGGTCGTCAAATACTCCTTAGAGACATATCTGGCTCTAGCTGCTAAATGCTCCAGTATGTTAAATTATGTTTTCCACTAAAACCAGCAGTCTACAGCAGCTAGAAACTAGGCTGACAGCACTGAAGGACTAAAAGAGTAGACGAGATGAAATAGAGTAAAGGGGAACTATAGAGTTGATGATAACTGTCACTGTGTTCATCATTATGAATGACCCTCTTCTTTTGATCCATTGTCAATATAAAAATATTGTTAAGTGCAGCTTTAAGTAACAATATGAATATCCTGACCTCTTTGAATGCGTCCCGCAGTTCTTTCACTCCGATCATGTCCGCTGTCTCTGCCAGCATTTTGGGTCCCATCAGCTCCACAAAGTCTTCAAAGTCCAATTTACCTCCACCTGCATGGCACAAAGTTATTTCAAAATTACCTCTGAACTTAATCACTACTCTTTAATTAATTACATCAAGAGATTATTGTGAATCAATTGCATTAACTGTAAATAAAGTGATTGTGTTTTGTGTGACATTAATCACCCATGTAGTTCCTGCTACCAACTAGTTTGTTTGGCTTTGCTAACTTGTTCTTTTTCTATTCAGTTCCCTTTCTTCTCTTGATTAAGTTTTATAACTACGCCTCACACCCCTCTAATTTCCACACAACTTATCCGCTCCTCTCTCTTTTGTCTAGTTCTCACATACCTCCCTCCCAAAGCCTTTTTAACATTCTCTCTCTTTTGCTGACTTCAGGAACCAAGGGGCTCCATCCAGGACAGGAGGAAGAGATGGCTCCCTCACCTAGAGTCTTACGCCACACTGGTTCCCTCCCTATACCCACCATGAGATTGGTACAGCATCCTGCGCCTCCATCCATCCAACTGGCACCCTGATTCTTTCATCCCTTACCCCTACACGCTCATCCCTTCATCCCCCTCCCTGTACCCTTCATCCCTCCAACCCTTATCCCTTCATCCCCAACCCTTCGACCCTCATCCCTCCATCCCTTCACCAGGGTTAAGGTTAGTTAAGAAACTAACAATTCTACTATTGTTGCAATACATCTTTAAACTCATATCCGAGTTAGCGTAGTCTCTCTTAGTGAATCATGTTTTGTTCTTTTTTTCCTGGTCTTGCTCTTTTCTATCCTTTCTATTCCACTCACAGATCTGCTGGCTCAGTTCGATGAGCTCCATCTCCGTGGGCATGTATCCCATGGTCCTCATGCACTCTCCCAGGTCTTTATGTCTGATGTAGCCGTCCTTGTGTTTATCAAACTCCACAAAGGCCTCACGGAGCTCTGAAAACACACGTTAATGGTTTGTGAGAAGGCTGTAAGAGGTAAGTAAGACGTTGTAAAGCAGAAACACAATGCGGCAGACAAGTAATCTTACCATCAATCTCCTCCGGTCTCAGCTCCCTGTCCTGTTGGATGAAGCAGTAGCACATGTTAGCTTCTCTTTCCTTACAGTACAAAACCTCTTTCTCACACACTCACAACTCAAAGCCACACATTTGGCATTACACAAAAATAAACACAAACAGACTTACAGAAACAACATTGCAGCAACGCCCAGACAACCATCCAAGCACATGTCATGTCATGTTGTCATGTTATGAGGACACACTGAGCAAGTAAGAAATGATAAGACCAAACAACATGTAACATGGAAATGAATAATGAGTGGAAAATATAAACTTAAACAAACATTTTACTGAGGCTTACTCAGAGATGTTTGGCCAACATTTTTGATTAATGGACCTTTTTTTGGCATTGAACTTATTCAGAGCACAGTCCATGTATTATCATCACATTTCTACATAATTTTCACATGTAGAGAAGTGATGGGGATTCAGTGACCATGTCCTGTGGTTGTACAGTAAGCTGTATTGGACATACAATACCCAGTGCATCTTATAATGAAAAACTTTGTCTAAATCTATATGGATTAAATTGTATGCAGCAAACCTGCTCACAACCTGGGATTTCTAAATAGAGAGAACAATGACAGACAAATATTCTGAGATCATTTTATTTACTGTGGTTGTGCTGATTAAGCCTGCAGTTATTTTTCACACAACAAACTAAATACATAATGCCTTCAGTCTGTTCAAACGTAATTACAGTGTGACCGTCTAATTTGTCAATAAGGGACTTTAAAATGGGACACACAGACTGACAAAATAACTCTTGTATATGTATATGTATACAAAATTGAATCAGTATTGCTCCTTTAATATGAGATTATCTTGTGTTTTTGGCAGATAGAAAGCTACAGGCCCAATTTATCATTTTTGTAATCGTGACCATGTTGCAAAAGTGACCCATGAACTCCACCCTGTTTGTCCTAATCTTTATGTATTGTGTAAGTATACTGTGCCCTTAAAGTACCTGTCACAGACAGCAGACTACACATGACATGTTATTATATGTTGCCCGAGACCCCAGAAACCAACCTGCAACATGCTGTACACCTACTCCACCCAAAGTTTTCTGTCTATCAGTCAGTCTGGAGATTTCATCAACAAAAATGTATTTGGAAGTATGCACCATGTAAGTGTACTCTTAACTGACATGGTATTACGAATATGTCAAACTTGCTATGAATCCAACTATAACAAATGGCCAAGAAGTGAACCTCCTGGGACCCCATGCAGGGTGGTTTCCTACTTTGCCCATTTGGAAATTCAGCCTAGACCTCTACATTACCCTGTGAAACACATTAGCAAGTAAGCTCCACAGAGTCAGTCAATAATTTTCCATGGAACTGAACGATCGACCCCTCTAAGTATATGCTGTGCCAGGACATTTTTTATTCGCTTGACCTGTACTGAAGAACACAGAGGTCAGCGACGATGTGGGGGTGAAAATGAATCGACATGGGAGGGGGGGAGATGTACCGGGGAGAGGGGGTGGGGGGCCGTGTGAGGACACCGAATGTGAACTTTGTCTAATGTGTTACATACGAGAGTCTGTGAAAAGCCCTGTTTAAGGAAGACGCAGGCTGGGCCAACGATGTGCAGCATGTTGCAGTTCTTCACCAGCACACCGATGGGATGTTTGAAGGGCTTATCCTTCACGTCCTGATCTTCCTCTCCCTCTGGCTCCAGACCCTGCTGGCCCACTGCCATCACACTACCCTCAAGAGACCCCTCCACTGCATCCTTTCAAGGCAGACCAGGCTGTTAGCCCACTCATTCAAACACTGTCTTCATGGCTTTCTTCACATATAAAAAATGCATCATATTCCTCAAGGAACAAGATTTTAATCCACGCAAACATTAGATAGAATATGGCTGTAAGCCTGGATTGCATAAGATTATTTCAAGACAATCCACTCACATCTGGCATTATCCTTTCAGTGAAAAACTGTGTTAATCTCACCTTTCTCTTTATGTGTCCATTCTTTTCAAGTCTTATTCTGCTGACACTCACAGACTTAATTCTGCTGAATGTCTGGTGTACTGACAGACATCTTTGTGTCAATAACCCTGTTACAGTATGAAGATACACAGTGTGTCCTTGGTCAAAGTTTTAAATATTTTTGTGATTTTTCATGCAACTACCATCAGCATTCTTATTTTCATATTAGGAGGTTCAAAACGAGCAGAGCTACAATTTCACACTTTTATTTGCTGTACTGGATTTAGAAAAATGTAAAATTGTTAAAATGATCATCCAGGGATTAAATAACTAAGGCCATAAAGCTCTGACAGCTAAAAAGAGTGGACCTTTGAGCTTCAATTATTTTGTAATACTGCTCCCAAAGGCCAAAAATGAATTGATCAAAGTTGCTATGATGTTTTAGTTGAGCACAGAAAACCACATGAATGCAGAATAGTCATGTTTCCTTCAGTGAACACGCAAAAGCAAAGGCATGAAGCTGCAGTAAGTCAAAGCCTAATAAAGATGAGGCAAAGTGCTCTTACCTTCTTTTTGTCTTTCATAGACGGTTTGGTACAGTTGCCCATCACCACACCTCCCCTGTTCAACGAGCAAGATCACCCTGTCTCCCTCTTATTCTCCTTTTTTCAGTCTCTTAATCAGAATGTTGTTCTCTGTCACTAATTGTCTTTTACTGTCTCTGCTACCCCCCCTCTTTCTTTCCTCCTTTCTGAAATTCTCAGAGGTCCAGCTCAGGTTTGAGCTCTGAAGTTGATGAATAGTTCACTCCATGTTGGTTATGAGTCGTCACTGCTGATACCGCAGAGATGAAAACAAGCTGTAAATTCATGCAAAGACAATCCTGAGTGACTCCACCCATCTCTATATGATCCAAAGTCAAACTAATCCAACCTAAACACACCCTGACTGGTGTCTCTTTGTAGCAGCAGTGCTCTCTCTTTTCTCTTCACACTGACAAATGCTTTTAATCTCTCTCCCTCCTCTTCATTCCTCTTATTTCCTTTTCTGCTGCTCCCCCTCTCTCTCGCTTATATATTGCATCAGCACTCAAATGACTTGATCTACAGTATGAGGAGTTTTAGAGGGAGAATTAAAAGGACACAAACAGAAAGGGCAGAAAGGCAGAAATCCCTACCATTTCAGATTAAAGAAAAAAGTGCGGTAATGAAAAGAAACTAATGCCATATTAATGCAATCTTGATTTCCTGTTTATCCACCACCGCTTACATTAAATGATGGAGTAGATTTTAGCCTTTTTCTTTGCTAAACATCTGACTACGCAAGTAACGTTTAAAAAACAATATAAAATTAAATTAACTTGATTAATTAATCAGTAAAGTGGGAGTAAAAGATGAAAACCCTACTCTATGTGAATAAGCTGTGTCCATGCATAGTGGAATTGTGTGGAACATTTTTCAGTGTATGTGATATTTTTTGCTGGACCCCTGACTGACTGACTGACTGACTGACTGAGTAATGAAGATACACCATTGGTGTTATAGGCTGTTAGAAAATGATGGACATAGCCAACATGACATCACCCATTGGTCTAGGCCATCTTTGTTTTTTGGAGCCAGAAGTGGCCATATTTAAATGAGAAGTGGAGCTGCTAGTTTGGTTGTCAAAACAAAATCTACAACTGACTTTCATGAACTGAAAACTATATTCCAGGGTTACGCCAAGGTTATGTTACCTAACTAACCTGAACATCATGATGAGTTGAAGAAGACTAAAGAAAACTAGTGATTGAGCTCATAATCTCAATAGGACACTATTTACTGAGGTAATAAATCAAGTGAGAAGTAGGATCATTTTCCAATAAGCTTCTATAAAATCAGACCTCTTTATGGAGGCAGTGGAGCCGCCCCTGGTGGCCATTAGAGAAAATGCAGTTTTAAGATGCTTTCACATTTACAGCTACCTGCTTGTTGTGAACAAACATCCTCAGGGGTGGTTTACAGTGGAGCTGACACTGACAGGAGCACCAACCCACAGATACAAAGAGATGCAACAGATCAATTTTAGCATGGCTATCATCATTAACGTGGCAGTTCTATGCTGTGTGTAGCCCAGGCTGTAAAAAATAAGGTGTAGCCACAGTGTTTCTCATTTTACTCTCATTTTTCTCGTTTTGCTGCTAGTTATAATTAAAGCAAGTTCTTTTTCAAATTAAATATCCCAAGATATGAGTGGAAAGTATTGTACTTGCAACCGCATTAATACCTTTTTTTACGCAAACGTAGCTTAACCATGTCATATGATATGCTACTTCAGTACACTTTTCCAGCAAATATTAATGGGCCCACTACAGAAAATTAAACATGAATATTTAATATCCAGTAATTCACACTATAGACACTACCTCTGACCTTCTCTGTAACAAGTTTGACACAAATACACACATTGACCGTACACGGTCCAGCCATATACAAGGTTTTTTATAGTCGTGTTTATAAAGAACAGAGGATTGATTTTCTAGTAGTTTTTCTAGTAACAAGAAACATCCTCATCTAAGTGTTACATTCAATTACAAGAAACATGAAAGATGCATGCTCAAGTGTTTTCCATGAAGAAATAGAATTGTTTCACAGTTTAAACCCTCAGTTAATGGAGTATGATGGATGAGCTGAAGCTCTCAACAAAATGCAGCTTATGCAAGACACCATGGGAGCCAGTCTATCTACTGTCGGTTGGGTTGCCTCACGTCACACTCAGCAGGATGTAACAGCTTGACATCCGAGGTGTCTCATGTTCTTGCTGAAGTTGACCTCTCACATCCAAGACTTAGTTTGGCCACGTTGTCCAACAATATAATGACAACGTTAAATTCACAAGTTGAGATTACAAGTGCAGTGCAAAGTGGTCAGCTGAGCCTGTACAAAACATCTGTCAAATCTCTCCAAAAGCAGATTTGGCGCCCTGCTTACTACAGTACATCAACATGAAGAGCAAAGCTTGTGTGTGTCTGTGTGTGCGGGGGTGGTATAAGTCATATTCAGGGACACACACCAGACTAAAGACCAGTTGATTGAGGATGGCTTGTGCCAATCTGGACAAAAGCTTGGGCCAGTGGCCAAGGTTAGGGTTAATTTGGCAAGAAGTGGTTATAGTTGTAAGTCTCCAGGAAATGAATGTAAGTCTATACCCCAAAACTGACTTACGTAAACCGGTGTGTGTGTGTGTGTGTGTGTGTGTGTGTGTGTGTGTGTGTGTGTGTGTGTGTGTGTGTGTGCGTGTGTGTGTGCAGCATGTCAGGAGGTAAATTTTACACAGCATAGATCCAATTTCAGCTGCTAATGTTCTTTCACCAAAACTGACACTCACCCTGTTAATTACTGTAGTATTCGCACTATGGATACAGTACAGAAACAGTAAGATGAGTAAAAATTATAACAGCTGGGTATTTTACTGTGTTAGAAAATGAAAAGTGCTCATTAGTGAAATGCTCACAGGGAAATATTACTTTACTAGCTGTCTGTATTAAAAAGTTCACTAATGAAGCTTACAGTTGGTGAAATAAATGTGTTTCTATATGGAAACCTGTACAATTATATATAAAAAATTATTAAAGACCCTAGAAATGTAGTGTTTTTGTTAATAATTACTCATTGTTATTATCAATCATACAATAAACAGATTGATTGTTTTTGTTACATGCACAAAAGGAATATTTAAAAAATAAAATATATCTTAATGCCTTTACTGATCTCCCAATTATTTGGATTCCCTAACAAGAGCCACACTACTGCAATAGGTGATTAAAGGATTAATGACATGTGGAGGTATTGAGTGTTGAGGATGAGGTGAATGGATGCAAGGAGGCGGAAACTGAGACAAACAAGAGCATATGAGTTAATCATAGTAGGCTCGACAGGTGACTATGTTGTCGTCCTGCTCCCAAACCCTAAGTTAACTCGTTAATTTATGTTGTAAATACATAAAAGTTTAGATTGAAACATGTTTGATAACTATTTTAAGAGAATTAAGTACAGCAGATGTATATAATTCTTGTAAAGCCTAAACTTACAAATGTGACGTTTCTCATAATCTCTCTGAGGTTTTAATGGCAAAAAACCATATGGTTGAATGGAATATGCATTAGTGGACCATTATAGTGACATTTGAGGTCAGTTGACTGTTGTTAAAAGCAGCAGTCACCACTAGAGGTTGCTTTAGGACCATTTTAACAGCGGAGTTAACTGACAGCTGCTGCAGTAAGGGTCTGAGACAGAAATGACCCAACCACTACTTAAAGCAGAAGTTTTAGGCAGATGGATTCGTCACTGAAAGATGTGCAGCTTAAGAGCGGCTGCTGTAAATTAAAAGTTTACCCGGAAAAGGTTCTTTAATAAAAATAGCCTGTTTACCCTGAAAAAGTTGTTGTGAAAACAACCCACCATGTGGTCAGATACTGTACTAGTGCTGCCTCTGCCTGTAGGTATTATAAGCCGACTTTTAAAAACATGTCATAAAGAGGAAGAGTACATTTCAATTTTTTGCCAGGCTACCACTGATAACATGAGCTGGAGCTAATATTGTCAGTTTTTTATCAATTATTTATCATGCATGAAACAGAAATACCTCTATATGTAATGGCAGTTTTAAATCTGAATTTTAACAACTGAAGTATAAATCATGGTGAGTCAGTTAACATTTGAAAACCTAATAATTTCTAATGTTTACATGTTATTTTACACAAGTAACACATGTTTAACTTATTTACATCTATATTCCATTATATGTTAATTATTAGTATTTATTAGTAGGCCTATATACTTCATCACCCAATTTGACAGTGAATCCTAAATCTAACTCTTTTAAATTATGCAGCCATTTTAGTCCAACAACAAACAAAACAACTCCGTCAGTCAGTGCAATTAATTCTATCCATCACTGTTCATCCCCCACCTATTTACAACATTTCTATTAGCAAGAGTCCAATTAGTTACATCACTGAAGGCTCATGAGCTCTACACACCACAGTACAACTTTATCAACCAAATGAGCTCCATCTTTTCATTGAGGGTTCTTCATGAGTCACCTTGGTGATTGTGTGTCACACAAAACTGACACCAGCGAGTGCATTAATAACCTAAGACACAACCAATAACATTAGGCCTGATTAATTAGCAGGTTGATTTGATCTTATTCGTGGTTTCAATTAATCATGCAAATGAGATGCTGTTGCTGGTGTGGGTGTGTGGGGTGGGGGAGATGTGAGGGGGCATGCACACACACACACACACACACACACACACACACACACACACACACACACATACAGACAACCAGACTTATTTATGTTGCTAGGTTGCTTGTGTAAACCTGAAGATATCCACATTGAATGGCTGTCACACTCACATTTATTGGTTAAATTAATCACACACCAACCATGCATTGTGCGCATGTATGTGTGTGTGTGTGTGTGTGTGTGTGTGTGTGTGTGTGTGTGTGTGTGTGTGTGTGCGTGTGTGTGTGTGCATGTGTGAGAGAGAGAGATAAGCAGCAGTCTGGTAATGTGATTCTGTTCTTTGTTTTGGACTCAGTGTACTGTTGGACCTGCATGACGAACTTGGGTGTGTGTGTGTGTGTGTGTGTGTGTGTGTGTGTGTGTGTGTGTGTGAGCAGATAAACCAGTAGACATATCATGTACTGATCTGGTGTCAGATATTCATCAGCTGGTGTCCAATGACCAGAGCTTTTTATCAGAGTAAGGCGAGACAGAGAAGCCAGAGAAAGGAAGGTAAGCGGGAGGGAAGGAAGGAAGGAAGGACGGAAGAAAGGAAGGAAAGAGCTTCAGACTGTTATCTTGTGTCTTGCTTTTATACCATTCCATAAAGTCATAATCATTTCTTAGAAGTTCCCTTGAAATAACTGTGCGATTTGATACTAATTATAAGTAAAATACTTTAGACACAGTGTTCAGCGGGTACATTTGCAGTTAATCCATTTTCATAAATAACTAATTTAACAAGAAGAGTCTTTTAGTCAGTGCACAACGGGTCATCTGAACATAAAAAGGTGTGAAATTAGCTTTCAGGCAAGCATACAGTATAATTCAGCATATAGGGCCTATGGAGAATAATATCAGCAATGACGAATTAATGAATTTGTGGTACTAGGTTTAAATTGAGAGCTTCTTTGAGGGATAAAAACAAAATCAATTTATAAATGTAATTCAGTATGGTGGAGAAAACAAGAATTCGATCCTTTATCTACCTACCTTACTTACCACAGTTAAAAATACTCAGTACAAAACAAATTTTAGACATGATTTGATTACATACAAAGTCAATGCAAAGACACAAGCAGACATAAATTTGTCCAAGAGAGGAAAGAAAGGAGACTGGAGAGAAAAAATGGAAAGGACTTGCTGAATCCTGGCTCCAGTAGACCCCCATTTAAAAAGTATCAGTTTCTATCCAGAAATAATAAAAGTCAGTCTTTTTTTTTCAATGAGTTATTGGTCTCAATTGCTAAATGTGGGCCCTCGAATCAATGTGTTGGTGGTCATATTGGAAATTAATAAGATTTAAAGACTTAAGCTGATCGAGAGCTGTGATTGACAGTTCTCTCACCTGCTGCTCTCCCCAGCTCTGGGATGCGCACTAATTCAGATTATTGTTGCAAAATTTCATCAACTTTAATGTTATTTGTTAACTTTACCGACCTGCGTTAGTATAATTTAGCTAAATTAGCTAATGTTAGCCAGCAGTCAAGCTACCTTTAGGTCTGCATTAAAGATAATATTTGACTCAAAGAAAAGAGGTCCTAGCAACAAATTTACTTGTCCTGCCGAGTAGGTTTCATTGGTTGAATATTTAGTTGCTAGTGGCAACAAAATGTATTTAACACTATGTTGCTAGCAGCAACCCCTGCTGGAGGAGTTTCACATGGCATGTCTGCTACTTTATCAGATCTGTCTCAAGGCAAATATTGACAAGCATCTTGTATATGCTATTAAACTACTGTTAAGATAACTGTTGTATATTTAACTCTTTACTTTTGGCCTTGTAGACTCTATAAGTATAGTAATTACAGTGCTGTACGGCCGATGTGGACTGTCCAACACGGTTTTAAAACAATTAAAATACTCAAACTAAAAGTACTCACTGTGCATTATATTACTACTACACATTATATTATTACACTACTATCATATATGAATCTGTCTTCACTAGCCTATTGAGCAAATATACTCATTACTTTCAACCATTGATAAAAGAACTTTGTCTCAAATATTTCCCTAAGTGACAAGTTTTATAGTTATTTCCAGAAAACTGAGATTGTGCAAGCCTTTTACCAGCTCTGTCTGTTTGATTTCAGTACAGTATATGGAGGATGAGGGTCTCTGGGAATACTACATGCTCATGTTAGTTTCATGCTGTAATGCACTAGTTGTCAGAGTGGGCCAACAGTGCAGTGAGGAAAAGATCAATCCTCTAATAATGTAGTCAGATATGCGTCTCTCATCTTCCCTGCAGATTCTGCGTCCTTGCTCCCACTCACTCAGTCGTCGTCTCTTATTTTGGATCACTTACATCACCACTGACATCACTTTTTTTTCCTTTTTATATTGATTTCCTGTTTCTAACCTCAATCCAACTAATCATCATTCCCCCCCGACGTGAGCAGGTGGATGTGACTCTTTCCTCATATCAGAAGAAACCCAGAATGACTCACGAGCCACACTGAGGTCAGTAACAGGAAGAGAGAGAGAGAGAGAGTGAAGCTCTAACTTAATCTCTCTTGATTTTATTTTTATACACATACACACAGAAACACTTTCTCACACCATGATTCTATATGTCTGACCCCGGGGTGACAGATGCATGACTGTGCCTATCGTGCCGTGTCATGTGTCACTGCTTTACCATGTGAGTGATGGGATGTGATGAGATACCGAGCGGATACAATGGCAGCAGAGATAGGGTATTCATCACCTCTCTGGCTGACTATGGCCGTATCTGTTACGGATTAAACTTTCGTAATGTTTCCCAAAGTAAAGGAGCTTAAATTCTCTCAAACACACGCTATCTCCATCCTTAGCTCTAGCTTTCCACTTCGATGCTCCCACTATTTCCAGAAAGGAGTTGGGGTTAAATAAGAAGGCAAAAGGGTTAACGTTTGTGTTGCTACACTGAAGGCAGCTTTATGGCCTTAAAGAGGTCAGAGATGTGAGAGACATGGCTTATTTACAAAAACTGTAACACAGCCGGGCTTTAAATTTGAATTGGAGGCTTAGGGTTTCAATCAAGCCGCTGGAGAGACATTCAATCAGCCAGAGAACTTGATGCAGTGGCACATGGGTGGGCATACAACACACACACACACACACACACACACACACACACAAGTACACACACAAAGTGGCAGATACTCGCATACACACAAGCATGCACACACAGATGAACTCAGTCATACACATACACTCTCGTGACCCAATAGTATGAACACACACATGCTGCAGCAGATGGCTCCTACCTGTCCAAACACAGAGTCCACTATGGGCAGCAGGTCTATGGGTTCCACCTCATTCTCTCTCTCGTTCTCTTTCCTCTGCGCTCCCTCCATCATCTCCTCCAGCTCCTCCTCCTCCTCCTCTCTGTCCTCAGCAGCCGTGATCGTCTGGGGCATCTGCCCTGGTCTTTGATGGCGAGGTGGCTGCTGTGTGGCGACTTGGATGTCTCCGCCACCCCCTCCGTTGACGCTGCTTCTCCTCTTCTGCTTTTCCACCTTCTTCTTGATGGCGGCCTGCACCTATAGATGGGGTGCAATGGATTTGAGGAACTGAGGTCAGACAGGTGAAGTCACAAAAACTGTGTCAAATACCTTCTTTCTGACACACAGTGAACACAGATGCAAAAGACGAGCTGTTCAAAGGTGTTTAAATAAAAAACACTTTTTGACAACTCAGTTTCTGTAATGAACATTTAAGATCATTTAAAATCGTACTGTCTTGTGAGGCACGTTTTTTTTTACAGCTGATCATGAGCCATGACATATAAATAAACGTTAATTATGAAAATGCCAAATTCATAGCATCATATCATTAAAATCATGTATCACTAAAATGTCCAATTTTCATGAAATAAGAAAATCTGATTGTTTTAATCTTTGTTCTATTAATGTTTTTAGATAATCAAATGGCAATTTGGACACATAGCAACATTCTCCCAACATAAAAAGGAGCATTTATATATTTATAGTAATTCAATTTACCTGGAAACACATATTTTAACTGTACAGCAAGATATCTTTCAGTTATTACATTTTTTTAATGATTGAAATCCATTATTAATTTCCTGTTAAACAAAATTAATGCAACTTTTTTTCTGTCAGTCCAGTCTACCTATAATAAGACAGTTACATATGTGCACATAAAGCATAAGGCATAAGACTTTATGAGGCCAGACAGCTTGACAGAGATAATTTCACGCATAAATACTTTGCTATAAATATACATAAACCCATATTGACACGCACCTGTTTTGCAGACTTCTCCTGTGGTGTGCTCATCGCTGCAGCACCGCCTACTACGGCGGTCGACTCCCGAATGATCATGAACATCTTGGTGTCACGGGCTCGCACACTCTCTCTCTCTCTCTCTCGCTCACTCACTTGCTCTCCCCCTCCCTCACCCTCTCCCTTTCCTCTTCCCTGCTCTCCTCTCTTGTGTTTTTCTCTTTTATCTTATGTGCAAAAAAATCCACCACAGACTCATCTAAAGTGGTTATTAGATTTGTCCGTTTCCCTTAAAAATTGCTCAAAAATATCAGCTATGTTGAGACAGTGGCAGTCTTCTTTTGATCCAGGTTTTTTTTTTTAAAGAAAAAAAAGAGAGATAATAAATAAATGGATTTCAGGAAAACTGCAACTCAAATGTTCTTCTGCTTCTTCTTTCTTCCTCTCTGTCCTGTAGGAATCAAAATAATTTCTCCAGTTGTTTTCCTCAGTGTTGCACTCGGCTTCTGTCTCTTTTCGTGTGTACAGGTGAGGAGGTTTTTATCATCAACTGTTGTCTAAGCTCTGGGATTGAGTTCCTGCACCTCTGCCTCTGCTCGTTATCTCCTGGTCCTTTAGGTGACACTCTATACCCCCTGCACTTTACCTCTCTCACGTTATCTACCTGTACCTCCCTGACCTCTCTCTCTCCTTTTCTTCCTCCTCTTTTTCCACCTTTTCCCTTTAATCACAGGTTAACACTCCCTCTGTTGCCAGGGCACGTTGTCTCAACTATCAGAGTTTACATCCTTTCATGAAATGTGTTCTTGCTCCTCCACTTCCAACTGAATATCTTTCCTAGCCTCTTTCACTCATCTTTTCCCTTCTTATCTTATCACATTTTCTCAGATTCCTCATCCTGTCTTTGTCTCTTTTTTGCCACCATCATTTCTCTCTGACAGTAATCCCCATCGCTTCTCTTTTTCCCTGTCTCTCTCAATCTACCCGTCCTCAATCTCTTGTCCTCCCCGTGTCATATCAGGAGCCTTTGCTGTAACACAAATCGGATTCTTTTCGAGGTGCACAGGTCAGCTATTCATTTAGCGACACACACACAGAGAGAGAGAGAGAGAGAGAGATAGAGAGGGAGGGATACAATAAACTCAGCAGCCATGAAATGATTAAAGACTTTGTTTTGCTGTAAAACATCACTGCAATGTTGTCCTGTGTGCATAATCTTACACAACAATCATGGCTGAGTACACACACATGTGCACACACAGGTGAACATAACAAATCACAGCTGACCTGTATTTTTAGACGTAAAGTAACAGAAGCGTGTAAACATGTTAACATATTACTGTGCTGTTCAGCTCTCTAAAGAAGCTGTGTAGCTTTGTAGCCCTTGTGTAACTCTGCTAAAAGCATCACTTTTTATGAATAAAGGTCTCATAAAATTTTTTCACAACTATTTTGCCCTCAAATGCCTCCCTTGAAATCTCCCTCTATCCCTCTCCTTTCTCCCTTCGCTCTCTCTCTGCACCTCCTTTTAGCCTGCATTAAAGATTTCTGTCCCCCCCCCCGATAACATATATTCTCCAGACTATGTATAGGCTGACTTCTCTCCAGTTTCTAATGAAGTTTCCATTAATCACTTCAACTCCCGTCTTTCAGTTGCTCTCCCTCTTTGTCTTCCTTCAGCCCCTCTCGCCATCCCTCTCCTCATTGATTATTGATGGATGGGAGGGGGTGGGGCAAATTCTTGAGCGGAGGCAGAAGGGAGATCCATTACAGAAAAGCTGAGTTACACGCGCTGAGGGTTAAAAATAGGGGTTGTATTTTTGGGAAGAGATCAGTCATCCGAGAAGAAAGAAAGATAACAGACGCATGAACAGGATGAAGAGAAAGATGAGGGATGGAATGAAGCAGAACTTTTAGACAAGAAGTCAAGTCAAGTAAAGAGATAAAAAGTTTTCTTACTTCTGGAACACCACTTTCATCTCTTATCACCTTGACCCTCACTGAAACGGAACAAAGGCGGAGGATAACTAACAGGAGGAGTGGTGGCTGAGCAGTAATGTAGAAGTGAAGGCTTGTGTTACTGCATGTGTAACAGGCTACAATAATATCTAATTACAGATCAGGATAGTTAGGAGAGAGAAGGGTTGAACTACACATAACCCTGACAGGTTAAGCCTTAAATCCAGTCTATGGTTAATGTATAGGCACATGACGCAAACAGATTAGGCAGAAATGGATAATTTTATTTGGGTCAGACTAATTCTCATTATTTATTTGTCTGTACTATAAGTAACAGCTTATCACATTGCTCAATTGACATGAAGGAACTCATTAACCTTGCTTAACTGAAACAGAAACACTGCAGGTATCCTTAACAGCGAAACACAAAGCTCAAATACACCAGAATGACATCTAATCAATTGATTATCTTGAAAACAGATACTTAAAGCCACAGGGTGCGACACCATAAATTAAATGTTAAGTTTTGTTGTCAAAGAGGAATTCGTTGCAACTCTATGCCTGTAGTCTCTGATACTGTTGTGTTTCTTTGCATTTTATTGTAAACTTTGCTTGGAAACCTTCTCTGACATTGTTTCCACATCTATACAGATGTGTGAGACCACAGTGCTACTGCAGCTCCCTCAGATGTCTCAGTGAATCTTCGGTTTATTAGTGTACCAGCTACAGCAGAGAAACTGATGACGAATATGACTTCTCTGAATAAGGTTTATAAGAGCTGAGGGTCTTGTTATTAGGACCGGCAACGAGTAATTTTGCTTTCAAAGTTAGTTTTTGGCGCCCTCTGGTGGAATAAAGACAACATTAGTTGGAAATTTACTCATAAAATCTTAAACACTCTGATCTGGGTTTGGAAGCTCACATGGAAAAATATATTAAAATCAAGTTCTTAAAGAGTCATCAGGTATAAATGTTGTGTTCAAGTAACATTTTTGTCATTAGTCATAAATACTGTGGTGTTTAAGATGCAGTGTGTAGAATTTAGTGGCATTTAGTGGAACGGATGGCAGAAATATAATATAATATTCATAAGCATGTTTTAATTAACATGAAATACCATGAAAATAAGAATGTTTTCAGTTTTGTTATTTTAGAATGAGACATTTACCTCTACATAGGGTGCAGCTCCCTTTCCACTCAGCCTGCCATGTTGCATTACACGGACAAACCAAACATTGGCTCTATGGACGGTCTTTTGTATTTTCATCATTAAATCCTACACACTGTTCCTTTAAATCTACTGTATTGGGTATAAAATACAAAAACAGTGAAAATATATGTTCTTATATTGTTAGATGTTGACACACAGCAAGATATTGCAGTAAAATTTAAATTCAAAGCCTTTCATATCCACCTCTACCAATAAACTCTTTAAAAAAAAACATTTTTAGTAAACAATATGCCTTACTTCTTTTTCAATGAATTCAGAACTTATACACAAACTTAGAAGACAACGCTGTTATTCAATGTTTTTTTTTTTTTCAAATTTGTCAACACATCCTATGAAAAAAGTTTAGACGCTCAGGTGCAAAACCCGAAGTTTTTTGACTGATAAAGTAAGTCTTTAAAAATGTAAAAATGGGTCACAAATATATAACCAAGTGTTTCATAAAGACTGAGTGGTTTCCTGAAACAGTTGGACACTCTAGGTTTTAGGCAACTTAACTGAAATAATAGGAAATAGAATATCTGTTTGGGACTATTTTCAGGTGCGGATGAATTTATGTTTGATGTACTGGTGGCTTTACAGCAGCTTGACGGTGTATGTGAGACTGACATATAAGCATGTCAGCCACTTAAGTAATGTATTGGTAAATAGTTTTTATTGGTTTTGGACAACAATTAAGGAATTCGATTCATAAAGTTTTGGCTACACAGACAAAACTTGTTTTTGATCTTTTCATGGGATTTTTTGACAATGAGAACAATACAATATATCATCAGGCATGTCCTTTAAAGTGTAATTTGTCTTGTGATTTAGTAGTTTGTCTTCAGCCCATTCTTACATGAATGTAAGACAAGGTTACCCATTTATCATCATCATGTAATTTATATAGAAAACACTTTCAAGACAAATAGTTAACACTGTGAAGGCTCATGAGAGAGTACAGCTCCACAGCTGCACAGTTATTAGCTGCTAAATCTCTTTCCACAGTTTTAATCTAAACCAGCTGATGGAGAGCATCAGTATAAAAAGAACATCTATCGCCAGTGTGGCGTTACTATGGTGAGCGGCTCCCAGTTGTGTCCGTTGATAATTGGCCAGGGGTTGAAGTACGGGAAAACAGGCTCTTTGAATTTTGCATCATAGAAGGTGAAGAGGTGGCTCATGTCTCCGGCATCATAAAAAGACACTTCGCCACGACCATAGTCTAGATATACCCCTACCCTCCTGGGGGGTTTGGAGGGATAAAGCAAGCACTCCTCTGAGTTAGTGCATGCTTCATACTCACTGGTGCCATTTCCGTTGTCCCTCAGCACCAGTGTCCAAAAGCCATCATCTGGGCAGAGGCTGATCTCCTCCTTCCTGTTGACAGAGGCTAAGGCCACACCCAGACCCCATGCTGTCTTGGAGCCCACCTCCACCTCCCAGTAGTGTCGGCCTGATGAGAAGGCTTCAGAGCCAAGGACAATGTTGTAGCGGGTGAAGCGTTCTGGGTTGTTGGGCAGGTTGGGCTGAATTTTGCCCACCTGGACGCTGGTACCACACGAAGAAACCCAGAGGCAGGGGTAGGCCGTGTCTGGGTCAAGCAACACCGCTGTCGCAGCTGAGAGACAACAACAAATGTGTGTTTACAAAGAGTGAACCAAGAAAGACTCCTTGTCAGTGACCTTCAGTTCGACATCGAATGCCTACCTGCTCAACTGGTGTAAAATGAGCTAGATAAGAGCATCAACTACATGATCCAAATTAACTATACATGATGTACTGGATCAAGATAGACGACTGTAAAGTAATGCCAGAGATTCATTACAGGTCCAGTCTTCTCATCAGGTGTTAAGTCTTCAGGGACAATTTATGACAGCATGTCACTGGCTTATTTATAGTCTTTCAGAAACGCTCGGCTTCTGCTTAGGAATTAGACATGCCATGTTTAAAACACAGAGCAGGTTGATACAAGACTTAATAAAAAATGCAGGGCAAAGGTATACTCCTCTGATTTCACATGTCAAAGTCATGCAGGAATAACACAGGCTGTGAAACTTATGAATAACGTTGTTCATGAGGAGTTTTGTTAAGACTGAGACAATAACTCTAGTTTAAACAATGGGGGCTTAGGCTTGGCAACCACAACTTTTCAACAGGAAACTTGTGTAAGAAACTGGTGGCTGTGGAGTTAGAAAGATAGGGAGGGTCAAAAAAACAAGCTACTGAGTTGCATTATGGGTATTGAAGGTTCCAGTGGTTTCGGTCCTACATCAATTCTTCTCTTTTTTCCCTCTTGCAGTTCTTCCAACATTTTTAAAGTGCAACTCTAAAACTAGTGTGGTTGATGTGTGTTCATGTTATGTGTGTATTTGTCTTCATACCTGGCTGAAAAATTGAGCTCATTTTCCTCCATGTCCTGTACTGTAGAGGTCCCAGGAACTCTCCAGACTGCAGATCCACACTCACCTCTGGGGGGCGCTCAAACAAGCTCTCAGCCCTGGAAAGGAAAGCAAGAAAGAGATTGAAATCTAAAAATGGCACTAGAAATTTGCATCACAAGTAGTAAAAAAAGCCCCTTTACTTTCTGTGTGACAGAGGTGGCACTACAATGCGTACAGATGATTCACTAAACCACAGTAATGTCCCAACATCCTGTTTCAAGCAGGCATCAATTACAAAACAAAAATGACACTTGGCTTTACAGATGACCTGGAAATGAAATGACTCAATCAGAAATCACAGTAGTCAAGTTTCTCTACGCTGAAGGGAGATGATCAAGATGATACTCACCCCCCAATGAAATCTTTAATTCCCTGAAACAGAGCAGATACAAACACGCCTGCCATTACAAAACATTCTTGTCTCTTCTGAAACATGCAGATATTCTTTGTTAACATGTTTTCCTTTCAAAGTATCGACATCAAAATAACAATGCTGTACAATAGATCATATAGGCTACATTTAAGTGTCCTCCTCCTCCTCCTCTTACCTTGAGTTGCTCCGGGTTTTCTTCTTCCCTCAGTTTGAGGCGGAGTTGGTCAGCTGTAGTTTCCAGTTGGCTGATTTGCTCTGTGGCTTCAGTGAGCGCCTCCTCCAGCTGGTTGAGCTTCTCCACTTTCTGCTTCTGCAGTCTCCCCTTTATGCGCTCCTCCTCCTCCAGAAGGAAGTCCTTCAGACGGCTGAACTCTGCTGTAACCAGCTCCTCCAGATCGCCTGCTTGCTCCTGAAAGAAAGAGAGGAGACTTTGTCTGATTTGCTGCTCTGTTTATGGGAACATTCAAATATGTTGCACCTCTGGAACCCACAAGAATGTTGAATCTCAGTGTAAAAAGGTCACTTAAGAGGGAAAAGAACTTTTTTTTTTTTTACTATGAGGGACTGTTTCCTGAAAATACTTTGCATTTTCTACATTTATACTTATCCACATAAATATGAAAAAACCCCACAAGGGTTGAAAATAAAAATGAGTAACAAACTGTTTTAGGCTTGACATTTTTAGGTTCATAGTCAGTGGTGGAATGTGAAGAACTGCACTTTTGTACAAATGCACAGTACTTGCACTGTACTTAAGTATTTCTGCTTTACAAATAAATCAAACTGTATTTGTATTGCGCCTTTCGTACAGATCAATAAAATGGATTTAAAATAAAATCAATATGAAAAACAGGTAATAGAAGATTAAAATAAATAAAACAGATCAGAGAAAATACTACATTTTATACGTCCAGTCCTGAATCAGAGGAAAAAAATGCAGTTTCTCTACCCAACATCTATCAACTATAAAGTACTTAAAACTAGCTCCACCTCCGCCAAGTACAACAGCAGAAATGTTTCTTGTTATGCAACAAAGCTTCAGCAGTACTAATATAATAATGTAATATATAACACACTGGAGCCAGTTATCTGCAGTTAATTTGAGTATTTAAACTTAATAATAACTTTTTCATAACATATGACATAATCAATGCAGGAATAATACAATTATGTTTTTCAGTGAATTTTTTGCAGTCTCATGATTAGACACATACTGATTAATGAGGATGTTGCAGGTGGTAGTTATGTCAAATCAAACACAGAGAGAAAACACACAGACACACACACAGACACACACACACACACACACACAGACACAGACACAGACACAGACACACACAGAAAAACGTACAGGAAAAGAAGTGACAAACTTCCTCTGAACCTTTCTCTGCCACATCCTGTCATACTGACGTTGAAACCAAGAAGTGAAAATCTGTGAATGTGCACTTAAATTGGGTCAAACAGGCAGATAAACACACCGGAAAATAAAAAAAACAAGCAGAGACAGACAGACAGGACAGAAAATAGAGTAGTAGTAGCAGCCTGTTGCAGAGATATGTGTACTTATCTGTTGCAGCAGAAACACCCTAACACAGCAAACATGCCACACTCATATCTCTGTTTGACACACACACACACACACACACACACACACACACACACACACACACACACACACACACACACACAAAAGATACACAAAGACACACAAACACACACAAACACACACACACACACACAGCCCAACATTTGAGATGAATGCTGGAAAAAGCCACCCAACCTAAACTCTGTCAGCGGTTATCTCTGCCAGTGAGGGTGTGTGACATGCCAGCTATTGTATTGTATGCTTGCAAATTCTGTACATTTGTGTGTTATGTGTGTGTGTGTGTGTCCACATGTAAACAACAGAAATGTGAGAAAGACAAACATGACGTGTACAAATGTTTATTAACCACTTCTTTGCATGACTGCCTCTACAAGAAATGAGAGTCATCATGTTAAAACAACGTATGTTATTATTAGGATGAGTCATCCTCCAATCGCGTCTCTCAGACATGTACAGGTGGAGGAATGCAGGTGAATGTTACCTAGCAACCAGAATTTCTGGTTATACTAAGAAGACTCACACAGGGGGATGGTGTGTTCAGGTAGCTCCACAGAGACAGATATACATTACAAATAAACACACATGTACCTTAATGAGGAGGATCTTTTCATTGGTGTTTTTTTGGAAGAGTGAGGCCTCCTCTGTCTGCTGCTCGACCCTCTCCAAAGCGACAGACAGCTTGTCCTGTTGGTAGGGAGGGCAACAGAAATTAGCAATCACATGCGAAACATTTATAAAACGTGGTTTCTGTAAACCAGATTACACTTTAATGAACTTGAGTTCATTGAGTACAATTGGTGCTTGAACAACAACAGTCAATTTTAATGGGAGTCATATGATACCGCACCCATCCCCGGTACTGACCCATAAATTCAAACAAAATAGGAACTCAGTGCCAATAAAACATGTTTAAATTGCCCTGACAGGCCTCTGAAAGGGAGTCTTCAAACAAACTGACAGAGGGGTTAAAACTGTAGGAGGGCTCACACTGGCCTGCTGAATTCCTGTAAATC
Source organism: Scomber japonicus (assembly GCF_027409825.1). Taxonomy (NCBI): domain Eukaryota; kingdom Metazoa; phylum Chordata; class Actinopteri; order Scombriformes; family Scombridae; genus Scomber; species Scomber japonicus. The sequence goes on along the minus strand of NC_070585.1, from coordinate 17,257,650 downwards.
TGCCCAAATCGCTGAGGCAAACAGAGAGTCTGTTTTTAAAAAATAACTGAAATGTCTCAGCATCTGCTCTGTGAAAGACCTCATTGTTAACACCATAGAAAAGAGCTATAAAAAATTATGAAGTAAAAAAGGTTGATTTGACTTCTAGGAAAGTTGGACAGTCATGAGGTAGCCTACATTTCCTTCCAGGAACAAGGAGGGAAGTCTCCAATGAGACCAAATAGTATCTTGTAACTCCAGTTATTATAATAGGCTACAGAACAGAAATTAATTAGCTAAATACATGGAAGATAAAGAAAAACTTTAAATGATCTTTCAAACAATGAATCACATTGATCTAACAATAACAAATAGGTTTGTCATCAACAAGTACAGTGTCTCAAATGGTCTATATGAACCTGGCTGCACCTTGTAGTTTTCAAAAGCCTCGTTAATGGGGATGACATTGTGGGTTTTGTGGTCCCGGGACATGCCACAAACCAGACAGATGGGCAGCTGATCGTCCTCACAGTAAAGCTTCAGCTTCTCCTCATGCTCCTCGCACATATCCACACTAAGACGCGGCCAGAACCCGATGGACGAGGCCACGCTGCTCATGCTGGACCCGGGCTCCCGTTCCTCCGGCTCCTCCAGCGTACCAACTACCGGGTCACACCCGATTGTCCCCGCGGCTGCATCCATGACCCGGGCTCTGCGCACACTGTCCACGACGTTGCACAGGAGAGAGTTGGGTCGCAGTTTACGGGCGCACGACTTTCTGCACTTTGGACAGTTCGACTGCTCGTCCGCCTTGGCTTCCCAGCACTGGATGATGCACACCTGGCAGAAGTGATGTCCACACTCGAGGATAACCGGATCACAGAACAACTCCAGACACACCGGGCAGGTGAGCTCAGACTGTAGTTCCTCAAGCGCGCAGGCTTCCGCCATTCTCGGCTGCGCACATAGTCTTGAAAAGAAACGTCTGACTGTAACACTGTGACAAGTAAAGACTAGACCACTCTTCCGTTTGAACTGAGAGAGGGAGTGGTCTGAGCTGAAGCTGACAGCACAGCAAATGTTTTCACGGAAGAGACGGAAGACGTGCAGCTACAGGCTCGGTGCAGCTGCGCAGCCGCTGGAGAGACGCAAAGCAGCCAAACAGAGATTAAGGAATATAGGCACCTCTGTCCTATAGGTCTCCGCTAATCAAGGGTTTATCAGTGGTGATAACAGATTAATTAAAGGTTATTTACCAATGTTTTATAGACCACTCATAAAACAACGATAGGAACAGCTCTTGGGTTCTGGCTGTTACTTTATTGATAAAGTAATAAACAGTAGCCTAGCCTAATTGATCACGTCCAGTCATTATGAAGGGTGACAAACCATCACGTCTTCAGTGATAAATGTTTTTCAAAAATCATCAGTGCAGAGTCAAGAGTTCATACGAAGTTACTGTCTGTGTGTCATATAGTTAGTCAGTCAGTCATACATGTGCCCTGCCCACATGGACTTACAAGACACCAAAATACAGTGGTGAAACATCTGTCAAACTTAGGCAACAACCAAACTTCTAACATTACATTGCCAAAACAAAGCTTTGTCAACAAACAAAATCAGCCACACAAAAAAGGTTTCCATATCTGAAACACAGCTCAAGTTTCTTATAATCATTCATTCAGAAAAAAAATCTGTCAGAAATAAAGGACATTTTACTAAATAGTGTGGCCCTTAAATCGTCATAGAAAGAACAATGAAATAAAAAAGGACTTTTTCTTCAGTCCCACTTAAATAGAGAACACGGAGCAAACAGAACCTTCGTCTGTTTCTGCAGCTAATGGTAATGTACCCAAACATACCTGTACACAGGGATCATTAAGATACATTCTGCTTCACATAAGGCTCAACATAAATTGTTTTTCATCAGACATATTGTCAGATACAAAAACCCATCTGTATTTTATAAATGTTAATAGGCTGATGGATGGTCTTTCAATAACTCAGACCTGCAGTTTTAAATGTTAATACATTGTTCAGATGCTCTGCAGCCCTTTTCCAGAGGAACAGATGTCAGATGATCAAAAAGAGTCTTCCTGATGAATTAAAGAGTTACAAAGACAAATAAAGTGTCAGACTGTAGGAAATAAAAGACAGACACAACCTGGTAATCCATGAATTATTGATTAACAGTAGTAAACCCTTCATGAAGGCCATTTTATGATATGAAAATTAACCTCATCAAAACATGAGGTTAACATCAGTTGCCCCAGTGTGGTCATCAAGAAGTTTATACTTATACAGGTGAACATGAATGTACACATCAGGGTTATATTATCGAGTTGAAGTTCCTCTTTTACACTTAAAAATACATATCCTGTTTTTAAAAGCAGGAAATTAATAGAAAAGCCTTTCTTTTAAGTTAGTGGTCAAGGTGTTGGACATACAATCTAAAACACACTCTAAAGCCTCTGAGTCAGCAACAAAACCAGGAAGGGGAAGTGAAACTAGCTGACCAACCGCAAATTAGTAAGTCGAGCTCAGCAGCTTTCCTCTGCTTGGAAACAAAACCATGTTAATTTCCTATTGCACACAGGTTACGACTCATCACCAGTGACTGTAAATGAAGCGTCATTATTCATAGACCAGCTGTTAAACTGGTCTGCATGACTAGTTTGATTGACCTGAGCAGTCAGCAGCCTGTCAATTGTAATTTGTCAGAGAGCTCACTAGATGGAAGTGTCTACTGGCCAAAATTCACATGAACCCTAAGATGATGCATTCAATATATTTACATTCAGGCTCAATTTTTTTTATTTTTATAACCTGTAAATCATGGAAGAAACCATATCCTTTTGTAAATCCAACATTTCATAAATACAGCAAAATTGATATTTTGGACAAATTGGAGCAAATAGAGGAAATAGAGGATGTTCTCACAAACAGATAAAGCAAATAGTGAAATAAAGAGGCTTTTTTAATGAAAAAGGACTGTTGAGAAATACTGGAAGTAATGTACGGGAGCTTTTAGTGTATATCTTCCGGCAAATGTTATTTCTAGTTCCCACAATGAAGGGAGTTTCGATGAGAGTAATTACAAGATCATACAGAAACAGAAACAGAAACAGAGATATCAGTAAACATGTTGCAAATAAATGTGAGTCATAAGATGCAGGACTATTTACAAGGAAAATCAGCATTTGTTTAGGGCTAAAGTAGAAACTAATCATGCAGAGTATTCATGACTTCTCAGTCTCTCATGATTCCTGATGCCTCAGGGGGTCTGTTGCATAGAATAGAAACCTGGTCCTGGAAGGGATATAAACAAGACAAACAACTTCTACAATGCCAGCAACCATGAAGTGCACTCAGTTCCTTAAGCATTCACCACATATATTTTGTTCTTTTATAAATTAAATCATAAAGTCCTATGTTGGTTTTACTCTCTGGATTTAAAATATTATTAGACATCATAGCTTTTCGAGTTGGGAATAAACCAAGAGTTTTGTCAGCCTTGATGCCTGGTTTTGGTTTTGGACTGCAGCCATATGAACCTCACCTTGCCACAATTACCAAAGAGTTCAAGCCTTGAAACAAAATGCCTCATCAAAACTTTTGCTACCAGGAACAGAAACAAGGGAAGTTTCACAGCAAACTTCCAAAAGAAGGGTAGTGGGTGGGTTAACTGTTATCCACGGGGTTCCTGCTGTCAGTATATATAAGAGGAAATGACAGTGATGACTCCAGACGCTGAATGGACAAAGAGGAAAAGTAGGTTTTGTTTGACTCTGCTTTGCCTGCGAGTAACAGTGCGTCTTTCTATTTACAGCCAGCCTGCTGATCTGTGGTGCAAGATGTCTCAAAGGAAGATGCTGCAAATCTCTACTGGAGCTCTGGTTCTTCTGCTACCCTGGTTTGGTGGACTGGTTATCGGAGAGATCAGCCAAGACTTCTCCAAGTGTCTTAATTTCTTCTACAATGAAACTCCGCCACAGGGTATCAGTGCAGGTGGATATGTTCCAATATGCCAGCGCCACAAAAACCAGTACCACTTCGCCAGTTTGTATCACCGGCAGCATCGTGCACCTTTATACTCTGCGTACATACTCAGCCCTGCAGATGGTAAACGACCCAATTCCACTTGGATGTATGAGCCACAGGTGAGTAACACAGTGTGGTGCAACAACTCTGTTGAATTAGACTGGCAGAGATGTGTGTGGGCATGATGAGATTATATTGTGTAATTATACCAATTTATTGCGAAAAACTAGTATCTTGACAAAGCTCTTCCTTGATTATGGAAATTCTACAATAGACAATCTGAACCTGTGGTCCACTGAATTTACAGGTGTTTTTCCATCAGTGCATCATGGTCTATATATAGAGTTAAGTGTGTTTAAGTTACTCACAAGATTTCACAAAAACCGCCATTTATGTGTTTTAATTTCTACATTTTCATGCTGTCCTAATGAGCATTTGTGTTTACACGTTAAAGCAAAAAGAGAAGATGTAACAGGAAGTGTAATATAACTTCAGTGTTATTGTGCTCAGTGTGGTGCATATAAAGTTTTTGCCTTTAGTTTCACACAGAAGCAGAAGTAGTTTCTCCCCAATTGTGAAAAGAAAAATTCTATCACACATATTATTGACACATTTTTGGGTGGGGTAAAAAATATTGCAAACTACATGTGTGAATCTGTGATACACCCACTGACAAAGTACATGAATACACTCCTCTGACCTAGAAAGTGATGTCTCTTTCTCTCTTGGTTTATAAGTTGGCGTTTTCCCGTGCCAGCCCTGAGATGAAATCTTTTGTCGCCGCCATCGACCAGAATGTGATTGAGAGCCAGGCAGTGCTTCAGGACTACAAGTACTCCAACTACACCAGAGGCCATCTCAATCCCAGCATGCACCAGAAGACAAAAGAAGACCGTGAAGCCACCTTCACCCTGACGAACATTGTCCCTCAGCGGAAAGGCTCCAACTCTGGCCCCTGGAATTCACTAGAGAACAAAATGTTAAGACAATTCAAGGCCTTCTGCAGAGGGCCGATGTACGTGATCACCGGGGTCATGCCTTATGAGTCTGAAGCTCGCTGGATCAATAACAGGGTGTCAGTTCCTGAGTACATGTGGTCTGCATACTGCTGCCCATCTTATAATGACACCCTTCCTGAGTCTTTGCAGCCATTTTTCCCCACATATGCAGCAGTGGGGAGAAATGACCGCAATAGTGGAGAGGAGATTGTACCAGTTAATGCTAAGGCAAAGTCCTCTGTTCGGGGCTATGAAGTGAGGCAGATGTCTTTAGAGGCCCTGGAGGGGATCCTGGCACAAAGGCTGGCCATGCCCATCAGTCTGTTTGATGGACAGTGTCAGTATCAAAGACCAAAGCTTTAGATTCTTATTGAAAACCAGGTTTAACATTTGCCCTGTTTGACCAGACTCAAATAGCCTTAGCCAGAGTCTTTCCCTCCATTCCTAATAATCTCCCCTCTTTAATACTAAATGAGAGTATCCACACATGATATTGTCTCATAATGGTTTTGAAATAATTCTTTTCTGATGATTATGGTTTTGTAAAATAAACTTTTCCCCCTATTTTCAGTGTCATCTTCTAACATGTTCACTAATAATTTTCCAATAAAACAAGATTTAAATGGACAAAACAAACAAAACACCAAGTTGTCCATTAGAATGAAAGAATACGGTTAAAGAGAATTACATCATGTTTTCTGTATTTGGGCACTTTCAAGCTGTCAAGTAAAAGAATGCTAAATGCTAAAAATCATCTAACTGTTTTATCTCTGAATACACCAAACATTACTGACAGGTGTTAACTTCACTACTGTAGCTTACTGCAGCAAGGTGGGACATTTAACCACCCGAGATCAGAAAAAACATTATCTGCAGTTTAACTCAACTCTTATCCTGAATGAGTGTTAAAGAAACTTAATTTAACAATACCAAACCAGATACCAGACTTTCATTACCTACAATACATTCAGCTACATCAAAGTTTTCTACCAAAATCAATTCATTGTTTTACCCACCAAAACCTGACTTTAGTTAACTAGTTTACATGGTTTTTTATGATTTTCCAGGCTATATTATTTACTCTGGTAATGTCAATAAATAAAACGTTTGTTTTAAATGTATCTCTTGCATGCACTCGCTTCTCGTCACTCATTTGTAACCCTTTCTTCGGAGGAAATTACAGAAGTGGTGGTTTGTGGGTGATAGGCGCTTCTCCACTTACTTCAGAGTCTGCACTGCTCTGACAGTTTTTAAGAAGAACTGCAGGGAGGTTTTACAGTCTGGGGTTTGAAACACAGCTACGCATTCGTAGTTCTCTATCTGAAGGAAAAGACTTTGGTAAGTTTGGTTAGGAGTTTGTCTGAGAAGAGGTCTGGAGCAAAGTCTGTTGATTGCCTCATCTCTTTGTTCATCACAGTTGTGTTATACACAGCTGACCTGCTGATCTGTGGTGCAGGATGTCTCAGATGATGAAGATGCTGCAAATCTCTCTGAGAGCCCTTCTTCTTCTGCTACCCTGGTTTGGTGGACTGGTCATCGGAGAGATCAGCCAAGACTTCTCCCAGTGTCTTAATTTCTTCTACAAGAAAACTCCACCACAGGGTATCAGTGCAGGTGGATATGTTCCAATATGCCAGCGCTACAATAACCAGTACCACTTTGCCAGTTTGTATCACCGGCAGCATCGTGCACCTTTATACTCTGCGTATATACTCAATCGTGCAGATGGTAAACGGCCTGATGTCCCGTGGATGTATGAACCACAGGTGAGTAACACAGTGTGTTGCAACAACTCTGTTATATTCTGTAATTATACCAATTTATTTGGGGGGGGGGGTGGACTAGTGTCCTAGTGTGACACAGCAGCAATTTCCTTTAACAGCACAGTGGGGCTGTGTCAGACATCATTTATATATATATATATAATATATCATGATGTGGTAATGTATAAGATAGGATTACAGGTGAGAAATGCAGAGCAAAGTAAAGCTGAGCACTTTTTGTTTACATGGTGTGCAAATTTTCCTGTTCTTCTACTATGGTGTTATTGTGGAGTTAAGTGTGTCCATATTAATTGGTTCTCATGGATAAACAAAAATGCTGCATTTGCATGAAGATATAATTACTTTCAGATGGTGGTGGGACAATAGATGTGGCAGGAAGGAAGTGCTGCAGTTCCTGTTTGATACATGAGTGTTGTGGTCAGTGCACAACCTTATGCAAGTTTTTGCAATTACATTCAAGCTGAAGCAACCTCAAACTATGTTGTCAGTAATGTTATATATTCTAAGAAGAAAGTAGTATTTATGTTTAATTTTCTCTTTTCCAACAAGTTCTCTGAATCAGTCACACACCGATTTATGTAATGCAGGCACACAAACACTTCTAACAGTTCAACTCAACAATAAAGATAAATCGACAGCAAAACAGTCCAATACCTTATACCTCTTCTCTCTGTCATTAAGCTGGTGTCTCACAGTGAAAGTCCAGATATGCAGCCTTTCCCAGTCCCACAAAACATCTACAGTAAAGTGAAGGACAGTCAGGCGGTGCTTTCGGACTACAAGAACTCCAGCTACACCAGAGGCCATCTCAATCCCAGCATGCACCAGATGACAATGGATGATCGTACAGCCACCTTCACCTTGACAAACATCGTCCCTCAGCAGAAAGGCTCCAATGCATACACCTGGAATCAGCTAGAGAGGGAGGTGTTAGAAAGAAAGGTCTTCTGCAGAGGGCCGATATATGTGATCACCGGGGTCATGCCTTATGAATCTGGAGCTAGCTGGATCAAGAAGAGGGTGTCTGTTCCTGAGTACATGTGGTCTGCGTACTGCTGCCCATCTTACAAATCTAACCTTCCTGACTCTGTGCTGCCATTCTTCCCCACGTATGCTGCAGTGGGGAGAAATGACCGCAACAGTGGAGAGGAGATTGTGCCGGTGAATCCCAATGCGAATGATAAGGAGCGGGGCTATGATGTGAGGCGAATGTCCCTGCAGGACCTGGAGGGGATCCTAAACACAAGGCTGAAAAAGCGTGTTACTCTGTTTAGGGGACTCTGTATGAACAAAGAGTGACAAGCTTCAGTTCTGTACACAATTCATCCATTATCACTAGAGCTCTTATTGGTGAGCAGTAGTCATTAAATATGGTATAACCCTTATTTCTTCATTACTGAATAAATATTTGACTGTCTTGGTTGAAAATGTTTGTCATATTTCAAAGGATGATCTTCCAAAAATCATGTTTAATGTCATCTTGTAACCTCACAATTATCCATTAAAACAAGATGAAAGTGCGAGGAGAGCCTTCTGATGAACTGACATGTTTATTTCTTATTAACATGACCAAAACACAAACATACAAAACACCAAGCTGTCAATTATATTGTTGGGGGTGGGGAGGACCAAGGCCATCAGTTTTAAACTGAGTGAATTATTGATAAAACACAAACATGTACATTTTATTGATCATCATAAATAAGTACAAGCTTTGTACAAATAAGAACACCTCCAGTTAAAATGGCTGAACATCTTACAAAGAATTTCCCATCAACTTTGGACATTTGCCGTCTCTATTAACTCAACAATTATCATCCACACATGTAGCTGCTTCTTGATCTAGAAGTCAGTTTAACTTATCATCCTGTCAATGTTTGCAAGAAAGGTAACTCCAAATCACTGAGAATAACCCGAGCATCTACCAGTCACATTCATCACCTAAATTCTACCACATTCAAATAAAAAGTTGCACTTTCTTTCCAGTTCTATCATTGATTTTGAAGTACAGGCTCTAAAAACACTGGTGGCTTTTCAGCTGCTCCACATCACTGAAACCCGTTCCACAGTTGGAGCACTGCAGGGTTGCCTTTTCACTGTTGTGTATGAGTTGGTGTCTTTTTAAGTACTCCACACGACTGAACCGTTTTCCACACGCTTCGCACCCGTACGGACGTTCACCCGTGTGGATCCGCTGGTGACGTTCCAAGTTGCCTAGACGACTGAAGCTGCGTCCACACTGCGGGCACCGGTGTGGCCTCTCGCCTGTGTGCACCAGATGATGGCGTTCCAGGGAGCGTGAGTGTGTAAAGCGCTTCCCACAGATCTCGCAGCAGTGTGGCCGCTCGGCAGCACAGGCACACTCATGGTTCTTAAGTGCCCAGGAGTGGCTGAACGTGTTGCCACAGTGGGCACAAGGGAAAAGACCCTCCTCTCCTCCGCTGTTCTGTAAAAGGGCACCACCCAGTGGACAGGGGTGGTCCTCCATCTCAGCCTCTGTGGTGAAGCCTCCTCCACACTGAGGGCAGAAGTGGAGCAGGTCAGCACCAGCCTCTTCTTCCCCTCCGCTCTCCCCGACACTCCCTGGAGCAGACAGGTGAGGCAGGTGATCTGACTCTCCCTGCTCTGACGCATCCTCTCCACTCATGACAGCAGCTGAGTCGCCCTCTCTCATCTTCTTCGACCAGCCCGACTTCAGCTCTGCTACTCCGAACATGCCAGCTCTCATACGGTCCTTCACCCGGGTTTGCCCTATCTGGTCTTCTCTCTGCAGGGTGGGTGGCTGAGGATCCAGCTCTTCGTCTTGCTCCATTCCATCGAGACCAATGTACTTGGGGGCCAAGCTGATCTCGCTACCTGGTGCCACCTCTGAGCCGGGGCTGACAGGCTGGGAAGCCGTCATGGAACCCTGCTCACGGCCCCTTTCAGCCCTCAGTGCGGACTCCAAACCCCTCAGCTCGTCCATGGTCATGCCCCCCTCTGATGGCTCTGTGGATCCCACCTCCCAGTCCTCCTCTTCCTCCTCCTCTCGCTCTCCTGGATGAAGGGTCGGAGGACGATCTGACAGCTCTCCTGAGAAGAGACAGTGGGGGGAGGAGACATGTGGAGGAGAGAGAGAGCTGACATAAGCAACCATTTCCACTTCATTTCAAACTATTGCTCTTTGAACATCCTAACTTCCCCTCCCTCAATCACTGTGTCCTGGGCTTCTTACCTTCGCTTTGGGCTCTGGAGCCTGCGTGGAGGTTCTGGTTGGGCAGGTCCATCTTCAAAGCCTCCTTGATAAGCTTGAGAGAAGCAGGTTGATAGCCCTCTGTTTGAGAAAACTGCACAAAGAAGCACAGAGGATTATAGAAACAAGCAGGTCAAAGTGAATGAGAGCTTCTGGATAAATCAACGTGAAGTCGTTTTTTTGGTTTTAAGTGTATGAATCATAACAGCCATGGGTAGAAAATGTTCATTATCTCAGGACACTTGCTGGTTAGCTCAGAGTACAGAATTAGCTATTAGCTCTAGCGATCTTGTCAGAGCTGCTTCTTATGAAAGTACTGGAGGGTGACAGATCATTTTGCACAGAACCTGGTGAGGAAAAAACACTTTGCTCCAAGGTGAAGACAGCTCACATTGTTCCTTTGTGTTTATGGCTGTTAAATGAATCGTTTGGCTCTACAGTCGATGCTTCTGTGATCAGTTTGACACACGTTCAGAGTTTCAGTATGTGACATGGTGACAGCTAATAAAAAGGTGCAGACTGATGACTTTGAGTGGAAAATGCATCATGTTATTACACTTTTCACAGAAGAAAATAATCAAACAGGTGCGCAGAGTCTCTTTTTATGATCTTGTGTGGCTGATAAATAATACTTCAAAACCTGTGTTGTCACAGTGTCTTATGAGTTTTTGCACCAATGTAACACATCTGGCATATTTACATTGTCTGGCATACTTTCAGGAGACAAGAAGGTTTTAATACATGCCTAGTTTATTAAGAAACCATCCAGAGTGAGAGAGCTTCTCTGCCCTTAACTTGTGCAGGAATTTCATACTACATGTATGCTCCTGTTACTTTCTTTAAGTTAACAGCTTCTGTGCTTTTAACCTGTG